>NC_053436.1:36638688-36786079 GCF_007990345.1 Gossypium hirsutum
GGGCCAGAACGGTTCTGGATTCCCTGCTCCGACTTTGGAATTTCATTAAAATTAACCAGAGATAATTAGGGGTCTTACCATATAGTAAGATCCTTCTGAGTCTAGTTTCATAGAAACAAACGGCATCAGTATTGGAGCCCCGTGCAGGGAGATATCCAGTCGTAATGGGCAAAGGTCAGTGTAGTCGATCCCTGCAACTTGGGAGACTTGACTAATAAACTGTACTAATTGGCCCGACCAAAATCTAGAAAAAAATACATAGATGGGAACATGAGTCTAGTTCTGGGAAAAATACGAAACTGATTTTCGAGTTACGAACTCAAGATATGATTTTAAAACGACTAGTACCAGATTGGCAGTGTCTGGAAAATAAATTTGTAAGGGTTAAAGCCAGTTAACGCCTCGGTTCGACTCCGGTGTCGGTTCGGGTTCGGGGTGTTACATTTTATTGGTACAGAGCTATGGTTTAGTCGTTCTAGACTACCATAGCACGTATGAGTCTAGCTAACATGCCATAATGTTAATGTTTAAAGGTGATGACTTCTGACGGTGAAATGTTTTGTTTTGATTAGTAAATGGATCCCGGTGAAGAAAGAACCCTAGCGGATGACGTTGAGAGCGTAGCGGCTGCTCCTGCACAAGGACGCCGCCTGTTGAACCTCAGTCATCTGCGAATAATCAAGGTGAGGGGGCTAAACAAGCCTTCTTTACCATGAGAATGAGTGGGTCGCGCAATATGCCCGAACCAACCCGGCTGTCCAACAATCCCAAATTTGAATAATCCACCCCAAGAGCTGTAATGCCATCAGTCGCTGATCCTGTGAGGCTGAGTAAGCCACCGTAGACTTGATTAGGAAGCGGGGGCCGAGGAGTTCAAGGCCATAGTAACTGATGATGCCGAAAGGGCCGAGTTCTGGCTTGATAATACCATTCGGGTGTTCGATGAATTGTCATGCACACCCGATGAATGTCTAAAATGTGCCGTATCTTTGTTGCGAGACTCAGCCTACTATTGGTGAGGACCTTGATTCCATAGTCCCGAACGAGCAAGTAACTGGGACTTCTTTCAAACGGAATTCCGGAAGAAATTTATTAGCCAACGTTCATTGACCAGAAGCGTAAGGAGTTCTTGGAACTCAAGCAAGGCCGTATGACTGTATCTGAATACGAACATGAATTCGTAAGACTTAGTAGGTACGCCCGGGAGTGTGTAGCTGATGAGGTTGCTATGTGCAAAAGATTGAGGAAGGTTGAATGAAGATTTAAAGCTACTAATGGGTATTTGGAAATAAAAGAATCGTAACACTAGTCGAACGAGCCTGCAAGGTGGAAGAACTGGAAAGGAGAAGAGGAAGGCTGAATTTGAAGCTAGAGATTATCGTAAAAGATCGACGGGTAAAGCTCCGTTCTCAGCTGTAAAGAAGTTCAGGGAGGACATTAATAAGTCGAGGGCGACTGCGGGAATTTCCATCAGGGCAAGACCATCGATGGGCTCCCGAGCTACTTCGGTAGCTAGTGTGGGCAATATCGTCACGAGAAACCTGAATGTCCCAATGTGGAAGACGACACCTAGGTGAATGTTGGGGCAAGTCTACTAGCAGGGCCTGTTACGGATGCGGTTCGAAGGACCACCTCATTAGAGATGCACGGAGCTGGATGAGAAGAATAAGATTCAAGGTGCAAGACCTAGTGGAGTGACATCTAGAGGTAGACCACCGGAATTTTGGAGGCAGGGTGGTAGTCAGAGGGGGGCTCTGATACGGCCGATCGCGCCGAGAACCGTGCTCCTGCTAGAGCATATGCCATTCGCGCACGAGAGGAGGCATCCTCCCCCGACGTCATCACTGGTACCTTCACTCTCTTTGATACTAATGTGATTGCATGATTGACCCTGGTTCTACTCATTCATATGTATGCGAAACCTTAGCAACCAGTAAGACTCTACCTGTTGAGTCTACTGAGCTCGTAATTCGAGTATCAAACCCTTTGGGCCAATGCGTACTTGTTGATAAAGTGTGTAAGAGATGCCCTCTAATAATCCGAGAATCCTGTTTTCCGGCCGATTTGATGCTTTTGCCGTTCGACGAGTTTGATGTTATTCTTGGTTGGATTGGTTAACCGCGCATGATGCGGTTGTGAATTGCAAAAGCAAGACTATCGATTTGAGGTGCGCAAATAACGAAATAATCCGAGTTGAGTCTGCGGACTTAAGGGGGTTGCCAGCTGTAATATCAGCAATGTGGCCCAGAAATATGTAAGGAAAGGGTGCGAAGCATACCTCGCGTATGTACTTGATGACAAAGAGTTAAAAAGGAAACCCGAATCGGTGCCGGTGGTCTGTGAATACCCGGATGTTTTTCCTGAAGAGTTACCGGGGTTTGCCACCTGTTCGGGAGGTAGAGTTTGGTATTGAGCTTGTACCTGGAACTACGCCTATTTCGATCGCTCCGTATCGTATGGCACTAACCGAGTTAAAAGAGTTGAAAGCTCAGTTGCAAGAATGACGGATAGAGGTTTCGCTCGACCGAGTTCTCACCTTGGGGTGCCCCAGTATGTTCGTGAAAAAGAAGGACGGAACCATGAGGTTGTGCATTGATTATCGTCAACTGAATAAAGTGACGATAAGAATAAGTATCCGTTACCGCGTATTGATGATCTGTTCGATCAATTAAAGGGAGCATCGGTGTTTTCAAAGATAGATTTGAGATCGGGTATTATCAGTTGCGGATTCGAGATTTGGACGTACCCAAAACTGCTTTCAAACGAGGTACGGTCACTACGAGTTCTTAGTGATGCCGTTCGGGCTCACTAATGCCCCTGCGGTGTTTATGGATTTGATGAATCGAATCTTCAGGCCGTATTTGGATCGGTTCGTAGTTGTGTTTATTGATGACATCTTGGTCTATTCAAGAGATGAGACCGAACATGCTGAGCATCTGAGGCAAGTGTTGCAAATTTTGCGGGATAAGCAGTTATATGCTAAGTTCAGTAAGCGTGAGTTCTGGTTAAGAGAGGTTAGCTTCTTGGGTCTGTGGTATCCGCATCGGGTATTCGAGTTGACCCGAGCAAAATTTCAGCCATACTTAACTGGAAGCCTCCGAGAAATGTTACCGAAGTCCGGAGCTTTCTAGGGCTCGCCGGTTATTACCGACGATTTGTCAAAGGTTTCTCGATGATAGCCACACCAATGACGAAGCTACTTCAGAAGGATGTTAAGTTCGAATGGACGGAGAAATGTCAGAAAAGCTTCGATCAACTGAAAACTCATCTGACTGAAGCTCCAATTTTGGTGCAACCCGAATCGGGTAAAGAGTTTGTCGTTTATAGTGACGCATCCCTACTTGGGTTGGGTTGCGTATTGATGCAAGAAGGTCGAGTTGTGGCCTATGCGTCGAGACAATTGAAGCCACACGAGAGAAATTATCCGACCCATGATCTCGAACTAGCCGCCATTGTGTTTGCATTGAAAATATGGCGACATTATTTGTTTGGTGAGAAGAGCCATGTGTTTTCAGATCACAAAAGTCTCAAATATTTGATGACTCAACGAGACTTGAATCTGCGACAAAGACGTTGGCTTGAGTTGTTGAAAGATTACGAGCTTGTCATTGATTACCACCGGGAAAGGCTAATGTGGTTGCGGACGCCTTAAGCCGGAAATCACTGTTTGCTTTGCGAGCGATGAATGTACACTTGTCTGTTCTACCTAACAATGTGTTAGTAGCTGAATTAAAAGCCAAACCATTATTGACTCATCAAATTCGTGAAGCTCAGAAAGTCGATGATGAATTGGTTGCAAAACGAGCTGAGTGTGTTCCGAACAAGGAATCGGAGTTTCAGATTGATGATGATGGTTGTTTGAGGTTTAGAAGTCGTTTGTGCGTTCCAAGGAATTCGGAACTCATTCCGATGATCCTGAACGAAGCCCATTGTAGCCGAATGTCAATTCACCCGGGGAGCACGAAAATGTACAACGGCTTGAAACGTCGGTTTTGGTGGCATGGTATGAAGCGAGACATCTCCGACTTTGTTTCGAGATGTTTAATATGTCAACAGGTGAAAGCGGAACATCAAGTGCCTTCAGGATTACTTCAGCCGATCATGATACCCGAGTGGAAATGGGACCGAGTCACAATGGACTTTGTGTCCGGACTGCCATTGTCCGCAAGTAAGAAGGATGCGATTTGGGTTGTTGTTGATAGGCTGACTAAGTCGGCTCACTTTATCCCGTGCGTACGGATTTTCATTGGATAAACTAGCCGAATTGTATGTCTCTCAGATTCTGAGATTACATGGAGTACCTATTTCTATCGTGTCGGATAGAGATCCGAGATTCACCTCACGATTTTGGAAGAAATTGCAAGAAGCTTTGGGTACCAAGCTGCATTTTAGCACCGCTTTCACCCCCAAACCGATGGTCAATCCGAGCGGATAATTCAGATACTTGAGGATATGTTGAGATGTTGCATCCTCGAGTTCAGTAGTTCATGGGAACGGTATTTACCTTTGATTGGATTCGCTTACAACAACAGTTTTCAATCAAGTATTAAGATGGCACCTTATGAGGCTTTGTACGGTCGTAAATGCCGTACGCTATTGTTTTGGACCGAGCTTGGTGAAAGTAAAATTTTCGGAGTTGTTTGATTAAAGATGCCGAACAAAAAGTAAAGGTAATCCGTGAGAGTCTGAAGGTAGCCACAGATCGTCAAAAATCGTATGCGGATTTAAAGCGAAAGGACATTGAATATCAGGTGGGAGATAAAGTGTTCTTAAAGTTTCACCTTGGAAGAAGGTACTCAGATTTGGCCGTAAAGGCAAGTTGAGCCCGAGATTCATTGGGCCGTACGAAATTTCCGAACGAGTGGGGCCGGTTGCATATAGATTGATTTTGCCCCCTGAACTTGAAAGGATGCACGATGTCTTCCATGTTTCAAGGCTTCGACGTTATAGATCCGATCCGTCACATGTGATTAATCCCTCAGAAGTTGAAATTCAATCTAACTTGAGCTATGAAGAAGAACCGATTCGTATCCTAGCTCGTGAAGTGAAAGAGTTGCGAAATAAAAGGGTTCCGTTGGTTAAGGTGTTGTGGCTCAAACACGGGATCGAGGAAGCAACCTAGGAAGCCGAGAGCTCGATGAAAGAACGATATACAAACCTATTTACTGGTAAGATTTCGAGGACGAAAATTTCTTAAGTGAGGGAGAGTTGTGACAGCCCAAAATTGACCCTAGTCGGGAAGTGGTTTCGGGACCGCTAAACCGAGTCACCGAAAGGTTTGAATGTGATGTTTATTGTCTAGAATATGTAATCATGAATGTGTGAAAATTTCAAGCTTCGATTTAGTCGATTGCATGTGAATTTAGTCAATAGGACTTATATGAGAAATTTTAAAATGTGATAGGTCAATGCATGAGGACCTATTAGTGCATGGGGAAGAAAAAGGGGACTTGCATGTCAAATTCCCCCTCCCTAATATGTAGTGGCCGGCCATGCTATGGGTGGAAACATGTCACCAACATGTTGTATTAGTGATGTATGGTAAGGGAAATAAAATATTAAGCATGATAATTAAATAATGAAAGGAAGGGTGATGGAAAAAAAAATAATAATGGTCTCACCCCTTGTTGCCGTGAATTGAAGAAAGAAAACAAAAAAAGTGTTCATTCTTGAACATCCTTGGCCGAATAGAGGAAAGAAAGGAAGGGGGAAGAGCTTGAGAAAATCGGCTATGGTGGTTTGCTAGACTAAGGTATGTTTGATGTTGTCTTTGAGATGCATGCATGTTTTAAATAGCCCATGTTCAAATCTTGAATCTTGTTGATAACATGAGCAATCGGTCATGAGAAAGTGTTCAAGGAATGGTTGTTGTTCATGTTATTTGGATGAGAAATGGTGAGTTTTGTTGTTTCATGTTAAAGTTAGGTGAATGATGATAGAGGAGTGTTTGAACTATAAAAAAAGAATCGGCTACCTTGTTATGAGCTAGGGCCGAATGTGAGTTTGTTTGTGTTTGAATATTACATGCTTGGTAGAATGGTGGATGAAGGTGCCGAATGTATGTTGGATTGATAGAGTCTCCAAATTGATTTTATGTGTATATGCATGACCGAATATACGTGGTCACATGAGTAAGGAAATGAGTTATTTGATATGTGGTAAAAGTTAAGTACTAAATCGAAGGTTGCTAAAATTGCCATTTCTTTAGCCGAATATGTGCTTGATCAATGAAGGAATTGTTGAAGAATATAGGTGAACTTGGTGAGAGTATTCGGCCTAGTGTATAAATGATATGAAGATTTTAGGAAATTGTTTTGGTTAGGTGTATGTATGATTAAGTATATTCGGCAATATAGTTAAAGTGGGTACATGATATTACATTATAATTATTGAGCTTAAGTATATGGATATGTGTATATGTGGTCATATAATGACATCTTGGTTTGAAAATTTAATGATGTGTGATTGCCGGATGTGATAAATAAATTCATGTTATTGGGTTAAATATTGAATACTCTTATTTGTATTATTTAAGCTCAAGAACCTAAAGGAGAGGCGTCCAACAAGGGGAAATCGAAGGTCATCGAGTAGCCGACTCGGAATTATTTTACCCAACATAAAGTAAGTCATTAAGCATGTAGTTGGTATTATTTCAAATGGTCATAATGTGTATGTATTGATGCTGATTGGAATGAATAAATATACATATATATATGCATGTACGTATGTGATGATGAAATTGTTGAATGAAAGAAAAGAAGTAAGATGTACTGAGTTGTTGATCTCGGCACTAAACGTGCGGGATGACCATTTATGATCATGAGATTGGCGCTAAGTGCGCGGGATTAAATTGTACAGCACTAAGTGTGCGATTTGACTATGTTGCACTAAGTGTGCGAAATGAATATGATGCACTAAGTGTGCGAATTGACCATGCGGCACTAAGTGTGCGAGTTTGACTATGTAGCACTAAGTGTGCGATTTGATTACGTAGCACTAAGTGTGCGAGTTGATTATATAGCACTGAGTGTGCGGGCTCAATATACATTAGTGAATCATTATGGACAATATGTGTGCGACACTATTGAGTCGATCGCGGACAGCGGATCGGGTAAGTGTCTTGAGTACGTGGCTAATAGGTGCTATGCTTATACTTGGTGTTGAGCTCGGTAAGTTCGAACCTATGTGACAAACATACTGAAGTCACGTACATAAAATTTATCGTAGGATGGGTGAAAGGCCGTATAGTCGTTTGATTGTAACGAAAATAAATCGATTTATGAAAATGCTTCAATGTCCTATTGATGAGTATATAGAATGTGAATGCATGAATTGATATGAAATTGAATCGATAGGTTGGAGGAACTATGGTATGGTTCGGTATGGATGAAGTAAATTGTCTCGTTCCATTTTGTTTCCTCTTGTGATAATGTTATTGATAGATGGTAGTGCATTGCTTATGACTTACTGAGTTATAAACTCACTCGATGTTTCCTTGTCACCCATTATAGGTTGCTTGGACTCATCTATTTTTGTGGGGTCGGGCCGTCATCGAAGTCATCACACCGGATAGCAAGTTTTGTTATTTTCTTCTTAGTTGGCTTAGAAGAACATTTTGGCATGTATAAGCTATTACGTTGTGTTTGAATTTTGGCATGTAAACTTTAAGCCATGCGAAAATGGCACGAATGTTCGATTGAGTTGGATCAAGGGTAGGCATGAAATGGACCTAGTTACTTTCGTAACAGATGCTGGCAGCAGCAGTGTCATGAGATTGAAAAATCACTAAAAATAGTAGGAGTAGAATTAATTGATGAATAAATTATGTAATCGAAGCTCGATGAGTCTGCTTTCATGAGGAAGTAACGAAAAGATCATATGGGCAGTATATTAAAAGATAATCAGATTTTTGTGGGACAGGGCCAGAACGGTTTCTGGATTCCCTGCTCCGACTTTGGAATTTCATTAAAAATTAACCAGAGATAATTAGGGGTCGTACCATATATGTACAGATTCCTCTCTGAGTCTAGTTCTCATAGAAACAAACGGCATCAGTATTGGAGCCCCGTGCAGGGAGATATCCAAGTCGTAATGGGCAAAGGTCAGTGTAGTCGATCCCTGCAACTTGGGAGACTTTGACTAATAAACTGTACTAATTGGCCCGACCAAAAATTCTAGAAAAAAATACATAGATGGGCACATGAGTCTAGTTTCTGGGAAAAATTACGAAACTGATTTTCGAGTTACGAAACTCAAGATATGATTTTTAAAACGACTAGTACACAGATTGGGCAGTGTCTGGAAAATAAATTTTGTAAGGGGTTAAAGCCAGTTAACGCCTCGTGTTCGACTCCGGTGTCGGTTTCGGGTTCGGGGTGTTACATTCTAAGCCAAAAATCAAAGCAACCAAACTTTCTTCTTCTTCCTTCCTCAAGTCACGGCAATGGGGGAGCATGGATGAGACAACTTTGTTTTTATCACCCCTCCCTTTTCATTACTTTATTACTAACCTTTTATTTTATTATTTCTAACATAAAAAATTAATACAAAATGTTTATAATATACTTTAACCCATAGCATGGCCGACCACTTCCTAAAGTTTTGGGTAATTTGACATGCAAGGACAAGCATTTTCTAACATGCATCAATAGGCCACTTTAACATTTGCCTAGCACATTTCTAAATTTTCTCACACAAGTCCTATTTAATAAAATTCACTTACAATTAACAAAATTCAAACATGAAATTTTTACACATGCCTATATATATATATAATAAGCATCAAATATGACGGTTAATTATTTTTATGACTCGGTTTTGTGGTCCCGAAACCACTTTCCGACTAGGGTCACATTAGGGGTGTCACACTATGACTTGTCCATGGTCGCAATATACTAATTAAGTTTTATGTAGTCATCATATACTAGGCCGAAAACCCTTTACAAAGCCCAGTCAAGTTCACATACCTGTATATGACCCACTACGCCCAATCACATTTATATGGCCCATTTGGCCCAAATCACATTTATACGGCCCATCAGGCCCAATTCACATTTATAGTCATGCTCGCATACGATTTTCCATCACATATCATCAATTATCAAATTTGGCCTATTATGGGCCCAACAGCCCATCAGGTCCATTAAGCCTATTCTGGCCTGGTTGGCCAATTCATAGCCCAAGCCCATGGAATCGCTCATGGGGCCTCAGACAACCTATCGGTTTCCATCTCACGAGTGTTCGCGCACTTGAAAGACTATCGTAGTCAAACTTTCGACTTTTCGGCATTTCGACTTTTGCAAATCTACTTGTTTGTGCATGTGTGTACACATCTTTGATTTTATATCAAGTTATCATAGGGTAGAAGTACACACCTTATCACCTGGAGTACTAAGTATTCATAATTGCCTGAACCTATATTCAATGTTATATTCCATTAGTCACATTCCATTAATTCAAAATAAATCTACTACTTACCGAAGAACCACCTATACTTGCCTTGACTAGATTGATCGACTGCAATCTGCCTATGTAACTCAAAATCTGACGTAGTCCCCCTTCCACATCCAAGCGAAAAGTCCCTAACGGCTGACACCTTACATCGCTTAAACTTGGGAGCCTCTATCCTAACCTCTCTGCTAGAACCCCCTTTTTCCATCAGCGATCACACTGTTGAATGAGAGGGAAAAAGAGAAATAAATGGAGAAACCGTAGGTTAACGAAAGTTTTTGAAAGAGTAAAGAAGAATCAGCTTTTAAGTGTGTAGAAACGAAAGAACTTAGAAATATTTAACAAAAGTCGAAGAAGATCTAATTCACTTACCGATTGTGAGATTGGTTGCCAACAAGAAATCAAACCCCCCAAAGTGTGTGAATAGGCTTTTAAATGAAAAAGAAACAGTCGGCTAAGTTGAAGAGGGAAGAGATTGATTCGATTAAAATTGGGAAGAAAAGATCAAGAATTTGGTTTAAAGAAAAGAGAAGGTGATATACGATTGAAGCACACAAAAACAACAAATGCCCTTACGACACACATATTTATACTAAAAATAAATAAATAAAGAATACACATATACTCCTCAATCGATTTAAACTCGTCAAGAAAATTTCCCTTCAAATTCTCCAATTTTATCACCATCATTTCTACCCTTAATCCTCATCCTAATCCCCTTGATTTTAGTCAAAAATTCCCTTTGCGCGTGCCTCCACTCGAGCTCCAGACCTCAAGGTTACCCTACCTCCCCACACGCTACTGGTCACTGCACCGCATCCTTTCTTACGCTACTATTCGATCATAATTAATTATTAGGCTTATATGCCTAAGCCTTAGTTTTCTTAAGGAATAAAAATTTAAACTTTGCCAGGCCTGGGATTCGAACTTGCTCCCTCTCATAACCATAGCATGCTTCATGCCACTGCACTTTAGGGGCTGTTGTGCCATATTCCATCCCTAACTATTTTTAAGGCCTATTAACCCGCAACCTAGTTATCCTAAAAATATTTACTACCATTCAGATTCGAACCCCTGATCTCTTGGCTGTGCTATTTGTCCCTTGCCACCAAGCCACAAGCTCTTTTGTGTCGTTTCCCATCCCCAACTAATTATAAACACTTTCTGCCGACCTCCAGGTTGTCTAAAAAAAACTCACAACTTCTGCTCATGCTGTGACTTGAACTCAGCACACTCCTTATTCCTAACGCCATCATGCTATTGAGCCAAGCACATCCTTGTGTCAAATTCCCACCTAACATATTTAAAAAGCCTAACGCTAGCTTCCCTACTAATCTTATGCGCAATAAAAAATTTTTGCCAAGGCCAGGACTTGAACCCTGGACCTCCTGCTTACTACCCACGCCTTTTGCCACTAGGCCACATGCTTCCTTATGTCAAATTTTACCAGGCCTTATTAATAAGCCTTCCACCTAATGCTCAGGGTTCTTTAGAAAAAAAAATGAAAATTTTAGCTAAAGGCTTGGATTGAACCCAGGACTTTTTTTCACACTACCAATGTAACACCCCAAATTTGGGCCTAGAAGTATTGGGCCTTGAGTGCGGGTCCGTAAGGAGGTTGTATATAGGTATTTAATTGTGCAATGAATTGACACAATTAAATGTTTTCTTTGGTGGTTAATGGCCCTGAGAAGTGTTAGAGAAATCTTGGGTTCAAACTTGGGCTTTAGCAAAAATTTTGGCATTAAGTGGAAAAAAAACTTGGATGCTTGGATGAGGGTTTTTAAATTATTGTGTTAAATAAATGACACAAGGAAGCTTGTAGTCTAGTGGTTGTGGCGTCATTAAGGTTGTATGGGAGCCTGGGTTCAAGCCTTGGCTCTTGCAATTTATTTTGGTTTTTTTAAGGGAACCTGGACTTTGGCCTTGAGACCTTATAATTAATTAGGGATAAAATATGACACACAAAAAGCCTTGTGGCTTAGTGGCAAGTAGGGTGTGGAGCATCTGAGGGGAGGCATGGGTTCGAATCCCATGGCAAGTAAAGAGCATTTATTTTGCTAACAGGGGACGGCAAGAGTTGGTGTTGAATTTAAACTCTGATGTTGGAAGGATCCCACATCGGGAAGCTAACGTAAGGGTGGTTGCGAAGCTGGTTTTAAATAAAGGGAACCATGAGGAGAGTAAAGGTACCTTTCTTGGCTGATCCCTTTCGCTGTATGGCGTGCTCGTTTGGGTTGGGCGTCGGCTAAGAGTGCTCGGAGCGTGGATTAACTCCAGTCTCCTATCAGGTGTGTATTTTTTCGCTACTCTAGCTGTAGGATGGGTACTTCGGGCCACGATGGGTCGAAAGGGGCTATGTGGGCCCAATAGGCCTACGGGCCCAATTGGATAAGTTATTTGATTGTGTAGTAAATATTGGACTAGGCTAGGTGAATCTCATATTTGTGGCTAGATTTGGGCTAAAAGGGCCACATGAGCGTGTGGGCCCATTTGGGCTGAGAATGGGCTTTAGGGCCATTCGTATTGTTATCCCCTTTTTAGAATACTTTAGTTTACCAAATTACTAAAATATCCTCGACTTGTAAAATTACCAAAGTACCCCCGATTTATAAAATTACTGAAATACCCTCGATTTGTAAAATTACTGAAATACTCCTGTAAGATAAAATTACCGTTTTACCCTCGATTTATAGAATTACTATTTTACTCTCGATTACAGAATTACCATTTTACCCTCGATTTATAGAATTATCGTTTTACCCTCGATTTATAGAATTACCATTTTACCCTCGATTTACAAAATTACCATTTTACCCTCAGTTTACAAAATTACCGTTTTACCCTCAATTTACAAAATTATCGTTTTACCCTCGATTGTAAAATTACTGAAATACCCTTGTAGGATAGAATTACCAAAATACCCCTAGTTTGTAAAATTACCAAAATACCCCTAGTTTGTAAAATTACCGAAATACCATTGGTTTGTGAAATTACATAAATACCCTCAATTTGTAAAATTACCAAAATACCCCTGATTTACAAAATTACAGAAATACCCTTGACTTTCTAAAAATTATAGAAATACCATTTGTTTACAAAATTACTGAAATACCCTTGGTTTGTAGATTTACCAAAACACCCTTGTAGGATGAAATTACTAAAATACCCCTAATAGGTAAAAAAATCGTAAAGCCCCTGTAGGGTAAAGTGACCGTAATACCCTTGTATGGTAAAATGACGAATATGCCCTTATGTTCCGTATGACTGGTGTGCTTAGGATTTACATATATTGATATTGGATTAGTTAAGTTTGAGTGGCAGGTGGTAGTTATCGTAGGTGATTGATTATGGAAACGTTTCAACTTCAACCCATAACAAGTGTGTACTAACCCTCGTAGTAGCTTAGATTAATATCTGCTGAGAAGTCGAAATGCTAAAATACCGGCATTTCGGGAACTTGTAATGTTGCGTGTGGGTATTGATGCGATAAATATGATAAGATCAGTGTTTGGATCGATGGAATGGGTAAGAACTCAATTTTGTGCACGATGGTAAGTTGGGCCTCAATAGCAGGAATTGGGCCAAATGGGCTTTTGGGCCCATTTGGGTAAATTTGATAGAAAATGGAATTTGGAAAAGTTGCATGTTAACATGATTAGTATTGTTGTAAAATTTGGGTTAAGCAGGCTTAGTGGGCTAAATCAGCATTCGTAGGGCCCATTAGGGGTTTTGGGCCCAAAAGCCCGAATTTGATAAGTGGGTTAAAGATCATTGTTTAAACACTCGAAAATATTGACAATTGTAATGAACATGGAAAACCCTAATTTTTGGTAAAATTATGAAAATACCCTTATAATATGAAAAATGACTGTTTTGCCCTTGTGGGCAAGTGACTGACTTGAACTGTATGGTTGACGGATTTGATTGTGAATATATGTTGGTGATATGAATGACTTGATTGTGATTGTTTGATTCAAATATGGGCATGACATTCTGCATACATAACATGTTGCATGGGTTGGGTTTTATAAATGGAGGAAGTGCTAAAAGGGCTATGCCCCAGTTTACCGAAAAGGGCTTTGCCCCAATTTATCAAAAAGGGCTTTGCCCCAGTTATTAAAAGAGGATAGGCCTCCAGTTATATGATAAAGCAGCTATGCTGCCGGTGGAGAGTTTGGTTGGGTGGGTTGAGTTATTCCCCACATGGTGTGTTGGTTGGTACGGGTGGAGAGTAGCGGATGGTGGGTCGAGTAGTCTCCCCAAATGGGCTTGCATACATTCATTGACATTACATGTGATATTGAAATGGGCCTAAGGGCTATACCGTTTACAGTAAAGGCTTCGGCCCAGTGATATGATTTATGAAAAGGCTTCGGCCCAGTGATATGATTTATGAAAAGGCTTCGGCCCAGTGATATGATTTATGGAAAGGCTTCGACCTAGTATATGTCAAGACTAAATAGGGCTTTGCCCCAGATTGTACAGGTACCGTGTTATTTACTGTTTGTTTGTTATTGGGATTACACACTGAGTTTTCCTAAACTCACCTCGATTCTAACTGTGCATGTAATCCCTAAGCTTAGATGGTTTGGAGCTGCGAGGGACTCGGAGATGGCCATACTACTATTTCTGTTTCTTTTAATTACAATAAGTAGCCGATTTATTTCTTTATAAGTTTTATCTTATCAATATTATTATTTTGTTTTGGGTTGTAATAAGGCCATTTTAATTATTTTTCTGGGATTATTTTATCTTATACCCTATATATTTCTGATAACAATATGAGTTAGACTTAGGGCGCATTTCCAAAATGATAATTGTTTTCAAAATAACGCAACGATACAATTAATCGATTTATCAAAAATATCTACTTAAATGAATTCCAACTCGTTTTTCTCAAAACCTAACCTCGCACCAAAGTGTGGCAATGGTTGTGGGCATGTCTAGGACTGGATCCAATCGAAGAACTTGGTACTTAAGCAGCCTTCATGGCTCACCTCCTTTATTTTTGGATACCTACCTGGTGCGCAGCTTCCATTCACTTGGTTAAGCCTTATCAAATGACGGTTTTTTTTAAAACACTAAAACAAAGTGTGGATTTTTTCTAAAACGTCTGGGCCGGGTTTTGGGTGTTACAACCAACCCTTCCTAAATAATTTAACAATTAAACTAAACACACAATTATAAAATATTTAAACACCTTTCTTTTATTCAAGCGGCCTTCTAACCGATCCCAAACTCAAGGTCCAATACTTTTAGGCCCAAAATCAGGGTGTTACAACCACATGACATGCCCGTGTGTCAGACCGTGTGAAAATTAGGGAGGTTACTGACTTGGGTCACCTGGCCGACCACACGTCCATGTGCCGCCCGTGTGCCACACATAGCCAACAGACACGCCTGTGTATGTAGGCCGTGTCAAAACTGTAGGGTAAACTGACTTGAAATTGAAGGGTACCCCAGAGGACACACGGTCGTGTAACATAACCGTGTGTCACACACGGCTAAGACACACGCCATTGTCTCTGCCCGTGTGGACAAAAATAGGCCATTTCTAAGGCCAACATGCCACCCAAAAAGGGTCATCTCTACAAGCATCATCCAAAGCATAATTCATGACCAAATAGCAACCAAAACCATACCCAAACATGCATAATTCAATCCATAATATGTAACACCCCTAACTCGTATCCGTCGCCGAACTAGGGTTAAGAGGCATTGCCGGACATATCGGAACATTTCGCATTCACTTCACAATCAACATAGCTTCAAAGTCATACATAATTATAGAGTCCCTTAGATAGGTCAACGAGACCTTAAACATTCTTTAGAAAGAGTTTGGGACTAAACTGAGCACATACAAATTTTTTTCGAAACTTAACAATTTTTCTAAGTTAGATAGGTCACACGCCCGTGTGAGTAGGCCGTGGCAAAATAGGGCATACATACTGACTTGTCCACAGGGCCACAAGACATGCCCTTGTGCTAGGCCGTGTGAAAATTAGGGAGGCTACTGACTTAGGTCACACAGCCAGTCATACGCCTGCGTGTCTAGCCTATGCTCAAAACTGACTCGGCCACACTGCGTAGCACACGTCCATGTGTGTGCGACCGTGTGGTCTGCTCAGGCTCATTTCGAAATGGCCCTTAAGCAATACGGCGGTGACACACACTCGTGTCCCTGCCCGTGTGGGCAAAAATACGCCATTTACAAGGCCAAAAATCCACCCAATTTGGGTCCTCTCTACAAGCATCAAAACAAATACATTTCATATCAAAATTTCAACCAATTCTATACCAAAACATACACCAATCGTGCCATTTAATAATCAATCAATATCATACTTATAATTCATACCAAACCATGCTAAATCATAAGCCAAAGACATACCAAAACATATGTTTCATAACCTTAAATTACTTCATTCAAACTCATGCCATAACCTTACCAATTTCTCAAATAGCATATACCAAATCTTACCAAACTGACCAATTCTCTTAGGCTATCTAAGAACACATCATATTAGTATAATTTTATCACACATTTTACACTCAAAAGTCATTCAAACATACAACCAAAACCAAGCCATATCACATGGCTATATCACCAAAACATAATCAAATACTTCTAGACTATACATGCCATACTTCAATATTCACATTTTCAAAAGGTACCAAAATAGAGTTCGATAGTGTGGTGATGATCCTCGACGATCCCTGAGCTCTCAGTAGCTTTGATATCTAAAACAATTAGAAACAAAGACAAAGTAAGCTTTCAAAAGCTTAGCAAGCCATATATAAATAAACTTATCACATAACATAATTATAAACCAAATCATTTATTTGAATCATGGAACAATATAACCACATATCCATAAATCTCATATAGCTCATTTGTTCATAATTCTCTTATACATAACACATTTTATTTTCATATAACTCATACATATTTCATATATCCATAAATAAACATAAGCTTACCTTTTATTCTCTATCATAATATACATTTCAAGCATACTTGAATTAGGGTACACATTCACATAGTTACTCATTTCTCGGAATGCCTGTTGAACCGTGCAGAATCAAATAGGATACGTGATAGCTCGAAAAACTCAGACAATGCCAACGTCCCAGACGTGGTCTTACATGTAATCCAATATCGATGCCATTGTCCCAGAGAGGGTCTTACATAAAATCAAATACGATGCCAATGTCGTGGACATGGTCTTACACGCAACTCTCAAATCGATGCCAATGTCCCAGACGTGGTCTTACACAAAATCACATGTCGAAAATCCTATGTCATGACATATGTACCCCAGCTATTCCTATGGATCGTACGGGACTTTTTGGATGTCGTCACATTATCGGAACTTTCTTGAATATCATATATTCAGCTCTCATATCCATTCATCGTAATTCAAATATCATATAAGCAATAATAATTCAATTTAATACATTTATTTGTATATTGACTTACCTCATACGAATTCAAACGGACGAAATCAACTACTCGATTACTTTCGACTTTCCCCGATCTAATTTTGTTTTCTTTAATTCTTGATCTAAACATATTCAAGTTTGACTTATTCAGTCTTACATTTGTTCAAATTAATCCATATACACATATTTAAGGTATTTTACAAATTAGCCCTCATATTTTTGCATTTTATCACTTTAGTCCCTAATTCATAAAATCACAAAATACACAAAATTTACTTTTACACATGTTAGGCCAAATATTCACTTATCTCATATAAGCCCACATATTTCATTTATTTCACATTTTAGTCCCTCAATTTCTCATTTTTATAATTTAGCCCCAAAATGCTCAAATTCATCAAAAATTCAAAGACAAAACATGTTAACCCAACAGATATCTTTCATTTTCCCTCAACTAACATTTCAAAGCTTACAAAATCAACATTGGCATAACTCAAAATAATATCAAAGTCAGAAGTTGAGACATGGGCTTGATAGATTTCTACGCAACGATCACAAAAACGTAGAAATGATCAAAAACTGATCAAAAATCATACCTCAATTAGCCAAGATTAGTGCCGAACCCTAGCAAGCTTTTTCTCTCATCTTTTTCTTTCAATTTTCGGCAACAAAGGATTGTAATGGCTAAATTTTATGTTTGTTTTATTTTTATTAACTTAAATACTAATTTACTTATATAACATTAATTATAAAATATGAAATCCATTTAATTCATGTCCATAATAGTCCACTTATAAGTTCAATAGTCTATTAACCACATAAGGACCTCTCATTTAAAGAGACATAGCAATTAAGCACTTTAATAATTAGCAAGCCACTTTTACATTTTACGGGATTAGGTCCTTTTTATCAAATAAGCACACAAACGATCAAATTTTCATATGAAATTTTTATAGATATCAATTCACATATAATAAGCACGAAAAATAAAATAAAAATATTTTTTTTGACTTGGATTTGTGGTCCAAAAACCACTATTTTGGCTAGGGTCTAAATCGGGTTGTTACAACTCTCCCCCCTTAGGGATTTTCATCCCCGAAAATCTTATCATTGAACATATTAGAATATTACTGTTTCATAGCATCTTTAGGCTCCCACGTTGCCTCTTCAACACCGTGTCGATGCCATATTACTTTTACTAATAGATTTTTTTCGCAGTTCTTTAACCTCGCGAGCTAAGATATGGATCGGTTCTTTTTCATAGGTCATATCGGACTGAATCTCAATCTCAGATGAAGAAATTACATGCAAATGATCGGATCTGTATCGTCGAAGCATCGATACATGAAATACATTGTGATCTTTTCCAATTCTTCTGGCAACAATAATCTATAAGCAACCGGCTCGATACGCTCAATAATCTCATACAGCCGATGAACCTTAGACTCAATTTGCCTTTTCTTCCAAATCGGAGTACTTTCTTCCACAGGGATACTTTCAGAAACACTTTATTATCGATTTCAAGTTCAACATCTTTTTGTTTCAAGTCTGATTATTTCTAATGATAAGAAGCTACTTTTAGACTATCTCGGATTGTTTTTACTTTCTGTTCAGTCTCTTTAATCAAATCAACCCCGTGTATCTTATTTTCATTGAGCTCAGTCCAATACAAAGGTGTATGGCATTTGCAACCATATAAGGCTTCGTACGGTGCCATTTTAATGCTTGATTGAAAACTATTATTATAAGCAAATTAAATAAATGGCAAATACTATTCCCACATACTTTCAAACTCAAGAATGCAAAATCTCAACATATCTTCGAGAGTCTGAATAATTCGTTCAGTTTGACCATCTGTCAGTGGGTGAAAAGTAGTACTAAAATGCAATTTTGTACCTAAAGCCTATTGTAGTTTCTTCCAGAATCGCGAAGTGAATCTCGGGTCTCTATCTGACACAATAAAAAAAGGCATCCCATGCAATCTCACGATATCAAAAATATATAACTCAGCTAATTTATCAAGTGAGTAGTCAGATCGTACCTGAATAAAATGAGCTGATTTCGTCAATCCATCAACTATAACCCAAATCGCATCTTTCTTTCTCAGAGATAGCGACAAACCCAAAACAAAATCCATCATTACTTTATCCCATTTCCACTCAGAAATCATAATTGGCTATAATAAACCAGACTGTATGTAACAGCCCATTTTTAGGGTTAATCAGAACAGTGGTATCGAGACCATTATCTAACATTGAAAAATTTATTTTATTATTATTTTAATATTTACAACATGATATTAGAATTGTGTGAAAATTTTGTGAAGAAAATTTATCGTTTGAATGGTTAATTCGGTAAAAAAGGACTAAATCACGTAAAGCGTAAAACTTATGTTCTATAAGTTAAAAGTATCAAATAGCTATAGAACCTTAAAGTTAAGGTTCTTATGTGGTTATTAACCGATTTATAAGGTAGTGGAAGTTAGTGGCATGGCATATGGAGTAGTTATTAATGTTCATTAAGGTTATTTTTGTAAAATGGATATTAAAGGTTTATAAAACAAAATAAAAATGAATTTAGTCCATCTTTTCTATCATGCTAGCCGAATGTAATGAAAAAGAAAGCCATAATAGCTTGAAGCATTTGGCCATGGAGAATTGAATGCATATTGAGAAAAGTGAAATACGGGTTTAGATCGTGGAAAAGATAAAGTATCAGACTAGTCGATCCATTACGTCGTTTTAATGATCGAGGTGAGTTCGTATGCAATAAGCATTGTTATATTTATGCTTTTAATGCTTTGATATCGTATAAATTGTATATACGTGATTACTATTATGTTTAATGACATATCGACTAACTTTGGCACTTAGTGTGTGATTTGAGATAGCTTCATCTGTTTACAGCACTTAGTGTGCAGGACATCAAATATGGCACTTTGTGTGCGAAATATTGAGAATGGCACTTAGTATGTGAAATATTGAGAATGGCACTTAGTGTACAAAATATTGAGAATGACACTTAGTGTGCGAAATATTGAGAATGGCACTCAGTGTGCGAAATATCAAATGATTCAATGGCATAGTCATGGTAAGAATGATAGTACGATCGAAATAAGTAATACAGGTATGTACAAAACTTAGGAGGGAATCAAATGAAAGTGGTGAGTTATAATGTATCATGTATTTAAAATGCGAAATATCTATGTATAATTACGTTTCATGCCAAAATGCCTTTATTTGGCTATAATAAGGTATGATTTGAATGATATGTGAGATGTGAGTTAAAGTTGTGTTAATTAAATATACATATGGCACATATGGTGAGAAGTACCGTTATTTGATGATATATATAACATGATTCTTATTTACTACATAAGATGTGTTGGAAATTGGAATGAATCAAGTTACTTGTATACATATTTGTTCATGAATATGTAAATGCGAATGAATTGGTGAGAATGTGATAGATCTATATGAGCAATGATACGAGTAGACAAGTGAAACTCTTGGTCAACTATGGAAATGAATTCACGTTATAAAGGTGAAAACATATGAGGATATTATAAGTTATGAAAATGTTTAATATGTGTTTATTCAATAAATTGAGTTTATTACCATACGAGCTTACTAGGCTTTATAGCTTACTTTGTGTTATCTTTTCTATGTTTTATAGTGATTCAGACATTCGCTCGGGTTGGAAGTTAGCAGAGATCGCATAACACTATCCAGTTTTGATTTCGGTATTTATACACTTGTGACTTGGTTATATGGCATGAGTCTTTTTTATAAAGGTTTTGGTGATGTATTTGGTCATTTTATATGGCTTAATAATGACTTATGTTTGATGTGTAATTTACCTTGTGCAATGGCATAATTTGGTATGGTTGGTGATGTTCAAGATGAACATTTGGTCATTTGGTATATATTGAGTATTTACTTATGAAAAACATGAATTTGGACTTAATAAGTGAATGGTTAATAGATGATTTATAAGTCAAGCTTTGTGTGTGATTGATGATGATGAAATACATATTTGAAATATATTGAATTAATGAATGTGATATGTGTTTTGGTATGTGAAAGAATAGGTGTAAAAATGAGAAATGAATCATGCTAGTTTTGGTATGTGTTTTGTACAGGAAATGGTTATGATTTGAGTTGATGAAATGGAGGGAATTGGTATAACATATTTGGTGCATAAAATAACATGTTTTGGCTTACTACTAATGTATTGAAATGGTGTAAAATGTTGTGATTTAGGTATGCATGAGAAGGGTGAGAAATGTGGCTTAAACCAAGCCTATTTTCACTCCACATGGCTAAGCACACGGGCATGTAGGTCGACTGTGTGGGTCACATGGCCTTGGTACACAACCGTATGTCCCCTGGGGTAGCCCTTCGAAGTTAAGTCAGTATACCCTAGAGGTTTGGCATGGTCTAGACACACGAGTGTGTCAACTGGCTGTGTGTGAGGCGCGCGGGCTGGCACATGGGGGTGTGGCCGGCTGTATGACTCAAGGCAATAACCCTCTTAGATTTCACACGATTTGACACACGGGTATGTCCTCGGCCATGTGGTATAGGTTAGTATGTATGCCCTGTTTTCACACAGTCATGACACGGTTGTGTCTGGTGGCCGTGTGTGGCACACGGCCTGTTCACACGGGCGTGTGACCCTTATATGTTGAAAATTTTTCTAAATTCCTCAAAGTTTGGAAATGTTTTCGGTTTAGTCCTGAACCACTTCTAAGCATGTTTTAAGGTCACATAAGACCTTATAAGGGACAATGTGAATGATTTGATTTGATTTTGATTATGAATGCTTAAGTGTATATGAATGAGGTGTATTATCCGGTAATGTCTTGTAACCCTATTTCGGCTACGGATACGGGTTAAGGGTGTTACACGGTACCTGATGCTCAGCTTTAACTTGTTGACAGATCAAACACTTCGAAACAAAGTCAGAGATATCTCTTTTCATTCCAGGCCACTAGTAATGCTGTTTCAAATCATTATACATTTTCGTACTTCCTAGATAAACAAATAGACGACTATTATGAGCTTCTTTCAAAATCATCTGAATCAACACTGAATTTCTCAGAATACAAATTCTATTTCAAAATCTCAGAAAATCATCTTTATCAATTCGATATTCTGCATCAGAATTCAAATCACACTGAGCTCATTTCATTATTATCTCATTATCAACTTTCTGAGCATCAATAATTTGTTGTAAAAACAAGGGTCTCACTTTCAATTCAGCTAAAACCAAACCATCATCAGATATACACAACTGAACATTCATAGCACGTAATGCAAATAATGATTTCTGACTCAAAGCATCAGCAACAACATTTGTTTTTCCTCGTTGATAATCAATAACAAGCTCGTAGTCTTTTAGCGGTTCTAACCATCTCCATTTTCGCAAATTCAAATGTTTCAAACTTTTATGATCAGGAAATACTTGATATTTTTCACCAAACAAATAATGGCACCAAATCTTCAAAGAAAACACAATAGCCGCCAATTCTAGATCGTGTGCCGGATAGTTCTTTTTGTGCAGATTTAACTGTCTCGAAGCATAAGCTATAACCTTGCCTTCCTGCATCAAAACATAGCCTAGACTGTTCAACGATGCATCACTATAGATCACAAATTCTTTTCCCGATTCTGGTTGTACTAACACCGGAGCTTCTGTCAATAGGGCTTTCAACTAATCAAAGCTTTTCTGACACTTTTCAGACTATTCAAAATTCACATCTCTCTGAAGCAATTTTGTCAATGGAGTAGCAATCATAGAAAAGCCTTTTACGAACCATTGGTAATAACCAGCAAGTCTCAGAAAACAGCGGACTTCAGTAACATTTCTCAGAGGCTTCCAATCTAAAATAGTTGAAATTTTGCTCGGATCAACTCGAATACCTGATGCTGACACAATATAGCCTAAAAAACCAACTTCGTGTAACCAGAACTCACATTTGCAGAACTTCGCAAGCAATTGCTTATCACACAAAGTTTGTAACACTATTTTCAAATGCTCAACATATTTAGTTTCATCACGTGAATATATCAATATGTCGTCAATGAACAGAACAACAAATCGATCTAATTACGATCTAAAAATTTTGTTCATCAAATCCATAAAGATAGTAGGTGCATTAGCTAATCCAAAAGGTATAACTAAAAACTCATAGTGACCGTACCGTGTTCTGAATGCAGTTTTCGGAATATCTGAATCTTTTACTCGCAACTGGTAATAACCCGATCTCAAATCTATCTTTGAAAACACAGTAGCTCCTTTCAATTGATCAAACAAATCATCAATTCGAGGCAAACGATATTTGTTCTTGATAGTCACTTTATTCAACTGACGATAATTAATGCACATTCTCATCGTGCCGTCTTTCTTTATCACAAACAGAACAGGAACACCCTAAGGTTAGAAACTCAGTCCCACAAATCCTCTATCAGTTAACTCTTGCAATTGAGACTTTAATTCTTTTAATTCGGTCTGAGCCATTCTATATAGAGCTATCGAAATTGGATTAGTTCCCGTACTAACTCAATGCCTAATTCAACCTCTAGGATCAGAGGTAATCCCGGAAGTTCTTCAGGAAACACATCAGGGAATTCACAGACAACAGGCACTGATTCAAATTTCTTTTCTGTTACTTGTGAATCGATCACATAGGCAAAGTAGGCTTCACAACCCTTTTCACAAAATTCAGAGCTTTCATCGACGACATCACTAGCGATAACCCATTCAAATCACTAGACTCAATCCGAATAACCTCATCATTCTGACATCTCAAATCAATAATCTTCCGTTTGCAGTTTACAATAGCATCGTGCAAAGTTAACTAATATATACCCAGAATTATATCAAATTCGTCGAATGGTAATAACATCAAATTAGCTGAGAACATGTGTAACACCCCATACTTGTAAACCACGCCGGAGCGAAATACGAGGCATTACCTAACTCGATTTCATGCACACAAATGTTCCCCAAGTCACCAAGGCTTGGTCCCATATTAGAACTTTTTCAATTTCTACTTTAAACTTCTTATTATGGGCCTATGAGCCCTAAATCGACCATTGACAACTATTTGAGAATCAACCCGAGTCCTTAAACCATCTATAGAAAAGTTGTCCTTGAAACAGGGCACACACCCTTGTGGAAGGGCAACACGCTTTTGTCCTCCACCCTTGTGGAATTAATTCTAAATTCACACCTACAGGGCTTTTCACACGGCCTGGGACATGCCCGTGTTCCTGTCATGTGTGCAAAAACCTAGACATTCTGTTTCTGACATCAGCATACCCAAAATGTCACACAGCCAAGGCACATGCTTGTGTGATAGGCCGTGTCCATCACACGACTAAGACACACGGCCGTGTCTTTGCCCGTGTGTTTACTATTATTCATATTGACTTGAAATTTTTATGTGCAGGGGACACATGGTTGGACCACATGCCCAAAGGGCAGACTATGCGTCACACACGGCCTAGAGCCATACTCGTGTGGCTACCCGTATGGACAATATAAGGCTATTTACCAAGCCTATTTGCCACCCTTACCTACACAACCTACATAACAACAACCACAATCAATACAAGACTATCTCATGCAACCAAATTAGCCACAATAGACAACGTTCCATTTGTGCATTTCACTCATCTATGAAAATAACATCTTTGTAAATAAATCAAAATGAATGTTAGCTATCATTCAGGGTTTAAGAAAAAATAAGGGATTTATCCCAAGCCAACACATTCGGCCAAATTAATAATAACCCAAACACAAGCCTAATTCCCTATACATGCCATATTCAAAAATATAAATCAAACTATACCGAATGCTTTGATTGATAGTGTGATCGATATCTCTGACTTCTGTTGATCCTTGAGCTAGATAGGCAACACTATAAGAAAATGAAAAAGGAGAGGGAGTAAGCATAAAGCTTAGTAAGTTGCACATAAATAAATATAAAACATAACTTTACCATTCATCAACAAGTATCATAATACACAAGTGGCATAAGAAAAACTTACTCATCAATATTCAATACACCTCATATAACATATATCGAGCTCACATTTCGTACATACCATATAGGTACATGTACCACTCACAACACGGTTATGCTTTCCTTGTTAACTTGAAATCATACTATCACCATTGAACCATTTGGACATTATCGAATATTCATTTAGCCTCAAACATGGGGTCAGGTGTCGATGCCATGTGCCAGATATTGTTTTACACAAGGTCTAGTATATCTATACCGTTGCCATGTCCCTGAAATGGTCTTACACTGACACATCTCGTAGCTAATGCATGTCCCAGACATGTCTTACACTAGCTTACGTCTTGAGGCCGCTAGTCTCAATGCTGATGCCATGTCCCAGACATAGTCTTACACTGGCTCTCAAAATGTGGCCAATGCATATCCCAAACATGTCTTACACTAGCTCACACAAGTGACCCAAACATCATGGCATGAACATCCGATTTATTTCCTAAGGTTCAATCGGGAATTCTACTATCTCTATTCTCATCACTTTTTCTCATTTCCACAATCAAGAAATTTATGCTATAATAAATTCAATACAATTCAAATACATATATTATTTATGTAGTTGCAATATTTACATACAACTTACCTCGGATTACAAAATGTGGCGACTAGTCAATTTAGTTGATTTGCTTAGCTTTCCCCCGGTCTAGTTTCAGATTCGGTATTTCTTGATCTATAATAACAAAATGCACTTATTTAATCACTTTATCAACATAGGCACTCAACAATTTATAGTTGCGCAAAACGACCAATTTACCCCTAGACTTTTACAAAATTACCATTTTACCCCTAAGCCCGAAAATTGATTTTTATCAAATTTCTTCACATATAAAGCCTAGCCAAACCCTTTCTACTCTTATAGCAACTCTAAATTCCCACTATTTCACACACTTATCATCTATTTTACAATTTATGCAAAATAGTCCTTTTAGATGTTTTCATGTAACACCTTCCACAAAAGTTGTTTATAAGACACCCAAGACTCATTTTCTTCCATAAAAACTCAGCAAACATTACAAATCCTTTCATGGAAAAATCCTACACTCTTGATTATTTTGCAAAATAGTACCCTCATTTGAAAACTCATGCTTCAAGTGTCTCAAAAATGTAAAAGTCATCAAGAAAAACTATCAAAATCACTTACTTGTTAGAATTACAAGTTGCTGAAATTTTTTAAGCTTTCAAACCCCCTTCAATGGTTGATTTTTGGTGGACAAAGAAGATGAAAAAGGGATGATATCATCTTTCCTTTATTTACTCCTATTTTAGTCAAAATAAGCCACCTAACTTACCAAACTTTAAAAATTTGACCACCTTTGTCTCCTATGGCCGGCCATGCCTCCCTAAAGGGTCTAATTGCCCTTTAAAGACCCCCAATTTAGGTTCTCTAGCTATTTGACATCTTTAGTTATCAATTTAGGATTTTTTCATTTTATACGATTTAGTCATTTTTTTCAATTAAGCTTACAAATGCTAAAACTACTTCACCAAAATTTTCATGCACTCTTAAAAACATGCTATAATATCAAAATAATAATGAAATAATTTTTCTAACTTTGGATTTGTGGTCTCGAGACCACTATTCTGACTGGGCTCAAAAAAAAATTGGACTGTTACATTTCTCCCCCTTTAGGTATTTTCGTCCTTGAAAATCTTACCTGCCAATAAATTCGAGTACTGATCTCTCATAGTCTCCTCGGGTTCCCATGTGGCTTCCTCGACTACATGTCTCTGCCACAAAACTTTCACGAGCACTATGCTCTTATTTTGACTTCATGAGCTAAACTCTTGACTGGCTCTTCACCATAAGTCATGTCCGGATAAATCTCGACCTCTGTTGGCATAATCACATGTGAAGGGTCTGATCCCTATCAGCATAGCATGGATACATGAAACACGTCGTGAATCTTTTCCAATTCTGGTGGCAAAGCCAATTGATAGGCAACTGGTCCTACTCTCCCGATAACCTCATAAGGTCCTATGAAACGAGGACTCAACTTGCCTGTTCTACCAAATCTAAGTACTTTCTTCCACGGGGATACTTTTAAAAACACTCAATCGCCGACTTTAAATTCGATCTCTTTCAGTTTCAAATCTGCATAAGATTTATGTCTATCCAAGGTAGCCTTCAAATAGTCATGAATCACTTTAATTTTCTCTTCAGTCTCTTTGATTCCGTGAATTTGACTCTCCTTGAGCCTCAGTCCAATATAAGGGCATTCGACACTTTCGCCCATACAAAGCCTCATAAGGCGCCATTTTCAGACTTGTCTGATAACTGTTGTTGTAGGCAAATTCAACCAATGGAAAGTACCTCTCCCAACTGCCTTGAAACTCGAGAACACAACACCACAACATGTCTTCTAAAATCTAAATCACTCTTTCTAATTGCCAGTCGGTTTGCGGATGGAATGTCGTGCTAAAACTAAACTTTGTCCCCAATTCCTCTTGTAACTTTTTCCAAAGTGTCGAGGTAAATCTCGGGTCTCTGTTTGAAATAATTGAAAAAGGTAGTCCATATAGCCTTACAATCTTAGAAATGTACAATTTAGTCAATCTCTCAAGGGAGTAGTCAGTACGCACTGGTATAAAATGTGCCAACTTTGTTAGCCTATCCACAACAACCCAAACAACATCCTTTTTCTTCAGGGTTACCGGCAAACTCATCACAAAATCCATAGAGATTTGATCCCACTTCCACTCGGGAACCATGATAGACTGAAGTAGTCCCGAAGGTACTTGGTGTTCAGCCTTCACTTGTTGACACACAAAAAACTTCGAAACAAACTCTGAAATATCTCTTTTCATCCCCGACCACCAATACATTTTCTTCAGGTTGTTGTACATTTTTACACTGCCCAGGTGGACGGACAAACAACCACTATGTGCCTCTTGTAGAATTTTATGAATAAGCTCATTGCCCTTGGGTACACAAACTATATGTTTGAACATTAAACATCCATCAACACCTATAGGAAACTCAGATTCATTTTTCATCTCACACTGAGCCATCTTAGCTTGCAACTCCTTATCACCTTTCTGAGCTTCACTGATCTCTTGTAGAAATGTCGGTCTAGCCCTTAACTCTGTTAGGACCGATCCATTGCTAGACATAGCCAACTGAGTACTCATGGCTCTTAAGGCGAACAATAACTTTCTACTCAAGGCTTTGGCGACTACATTCCCCTTTCCGGGGTGATAGTCAATTATCAGCTCACAATCCTTTATTAGCTCTAACCATCATCGTTGCCGCAAATTCAACACCTTTTGAGTCATCAAGTACTTAAGACTTTTGTTATCGATGAATACTCAACATTTCTCGCCAAACAAATGATGTCTCCAAATCTTTAATGCGAACACTATAGCTGCTAGTTCCAAGTCTTGGGTCGGGTAATTTCTCTTGTGTGGCTTTAGATGTCTTGAGGCATAGGCTATAATGTTGCCTTCTTGCATGAGCACACACCCCAAACCATTCAAGGAGGCATTGCTATATATCACAAATTCCTTGCCCGACTCTGGTTGCACTAACACTAGGGCTTCAGTCAGCAAAGCCTTTAATTTCTCGAAACTTTGTTGGCACCTTTCTGACCATTCGGATTTGACATCCTTCTGTGATAGCCTCGTCATTGGAGTAGCGATCATAGAAAACCCTTGAACAAACCTTCTATAGTATCCGACCAAACCCAAAAAGCTTCAGACCTCAGTCACATTCTTAGGGGGTTTCCATTCAACAATAGCTGAAAATTTGCTTGGGTCAACTCTAATCCCATCACCCGACACAATGTGTCCTAGAAATCCAACCTCCTTAAGCCATAATTCGCTCTTACTGAACTTGGCATACAATTGTTTGTCTCTCAAGGTCTGTAATACAGTCCTCAAATGCTTCGCATGCTCACTCTCATCATGTGAGTAAATCAGTATGTCGTCAATGAATACAACAACAAACTTATCTAGATACGGTCGAAAAATGTGGCTTATCAAATCCATAAATACTGCCGGGGCATTAGTCAAACCAAAGGGCATGACGAGGAACTCATAATGCCCGTATCTTGTTCGAAATGCAGTCTTCGGTACATCTTGCTCTTTCACTCTTAACTGGTAGCATCCTGACCTCAAGTCAATTTTAGAAAATACAGTGGCTCCCTTTAATTGATCAAACATGTCATCGATCCTTGGAAAAGGATACTTGTTCTTCACTGTTACCTTATTGAGTTGTCTATAGTCGATACATAACCTTATCAACCCACTTTCTTTTTCACAAATAACACTGGTGCGCCCTATAGTGAATAACTAGGTCTCGTGAAACCTTTATCCGCCACTGGTTCCAATTCAATCTTCCCTTACTGGAGGTAATCCAGGTCATTCCTCCGAAAACACATCTGTAAACTGACAAACCATTGGTACCAATTCAATCTTCAACTCAGACGCTTGAGTATTCAACACCAAAGCTAGGTAAGCGTCATATCCTTTTCTTAAATATTTCTTAGCAGTCAAAGACGATACTATTACAAGAAAATTATCCGACTCATCTGGTCGAACCCGAAGAACAATTTCGTCTTCACCTTTTAACTCAATAACTTTTCTCCCACAGTCCACTACAACACTATGAGAAGTCAACCAGTCCATCCCAAGGATTACATCGAATTCATTAAATGAAAACAACATCAAGTTGGCCGGAAAACAATGACCCCTAATTGTCAAAGGACAATTTCTACACACTTGGTCTACTAGCACATATCTACTCAAGGGGTTGGACGCTTTCATCACAAATTCTATGGGCTCTACTAACATGTTCATACGAGGTATCAATTCCATACAAATATAAGAGTGGGTAGACCCAGGATCAATTAAAGCAACAACAGATATATCATGGATAGAAAAGGTACCCGTGATCACGTCGGGAGACTGTGTCTCTTCACGGGCATGAATAGCATAAGTCCTTGTAGTCGCCCTGCCCTCAGACCTTACTACAACATCTCTTGGCGCACCACTGCTAGTAGCCCCGCTTCCAGGTTTCCTTTGTGGTCAACCCCTCAAAGGAGCACTACTTGCCTTCACTTCTTTCTTTTTCTCTCTCTTTTCCATTCCAGGACAATCTCAGATGAAATGTTCTAATGATCTACACTTAAAATAGCCCCTTTCATTCCCCTGACACTCGCTGAAGTGATGCCTACCACATTACGAACATTTTGGCCTATTCAGCCGAGCACTACCGACGCTCACGATTGAAGTGGTTAGAAGTTCTGTTCTACCAGTTCTTCTTTCTATTCGAAAACCCCGCTGAAGCATTCGATCAGGTAGCAGATTCCTTCGAACTCTTAGATGATAACTGATGTGATTTCCCCATCTGTCTTCTCTTTGAATCTCACAACTCAATAGCCGCTTTGCTCTTCTCTTTACCTGCTCTTTTGCCTTGTATGCTCTCTCAATGAGCACTACAAATTCTCTTAGTTCTAGGATGCTAATAAATACTCGGATATCATCATTAAGACCATCCTCGAACCTCTTACACATAGTGTCTTCTGTAGACACGCACTCCTGTGCATACTTACTGAGCCTCACAAATTCAAACATATTCCGTCATTGACATTCGGCCTTGCTTTAGCTCTAGGAATTCCTTTTTTGATCTACGAACCTTTGGCTAATATAATTTCTCCGAAATTCTTCCTGAAATAATTCCCAAGTGATCCTCTCTCTCGGTGCAATAGACACGAGAGTATTTCACCACTGATAAATCCAACCCCGTAGGAGTGACATTGCACACTTCACGCACTCTTCAGGCGTGCGCGTCAATTCATCAAATACCCTGATGGTATTCTCTAACCAAAACTCTGCTTTCTTCGGATCGTCATTTAAGTTAGCCCAGAATTCCTCGGTCCCTTACTTCCTAATCTTGTCTATCGGAGGCTTTTCCCTCCTGATCAAGTTTGTGCCGTGTTGAGCTACCGGGGCATACTGAAGGATCGAAGGAGGTGGGGGAGGTGGAGTGTTTGGATTCGCACGAACAAACTTCGTATACCAAGCATCCATCATTCGGAGATAGGCTTATCCAACCCCTCCACCTTGGCCCATAGTTATGGTCTCACTCTCAATTGGTGTGGTCCCTTCAGTGGGATCCGGCGCGTTACTCTACACGTCATCCGCCATGGCTCTATCAGGATGCAATTGCTATATGAAAATACAATCTATAATCGTCAGAAGTCGTCACACTATTGATATACAGTAATGGCATGTATAGCTAGACTCGTACTCTCGCTAGGTTAGTCCTAGAACTGATTAAACCATAACTCTGATACCACTAAATGTAACACCCCACAACCGTAATCCACTCCAGAACAAAATACGAGGCATTACCTAACTAGATCTCATGCACACAAACATTCCCCAAGTCACCAAGCCTTGGTCCCATATTAGACCTTTTTCAATTTCTACTTTAAACTTCTTATTATGGGCCTACGAGCCCTAAATCGACCATTGAAAACTATTTGAGAATCAGCCCGAGTCCTTAAACCATCTATAGAAAATTTATCCTTGAAATAGGGCACATGTTTGTGTCCTCCACCCGTGTGGAATTAATTCTAAATGTACACCTATAGGGGTTTTCACACAGCCTAGCACATGCCCGTGTCCCTGGCCTGTGTCCTTCATATGACCATGAAACGCCTGTGTCCTAGAGCGTGTTTTTTAAAACTTGGACATTTTGTTTCTGACGTCAGCATACCCAAAATGTCACACAGCCAAGGCACACGCCTGTGTGCTAGGCCGTGTCCATCACACGGTTGAGACACACGGCCGTGTCTCTTTCCGTGTGTTTACTATCATGCATACTGACTTGAAATTTTTATGTGCAGGGACACACGGTAGGACCACACGCCCATAGGGCAGACTGTGTGTCACACATGGCCTAGACACACTCTAGTGTGTCTATCCGTATGGACAATATAAGGCTATTTACCAAGCCTATTTGCCACCTTTACCTACACAACCTACATAATAGCAGCCACAATCAAGACAAGACTATCTCATGCAACCAAATCAGCCACAATAGACAATGTTCCCTTTGTGTATTTCACTCATCTATGAAAATAACATCTTTGTATATAAATAAAAATGAATGTTAGCCATCATTCAAGGTTTAATACAAAATGAGGGATTTATCCCAAGCTAACACATTCGGCCAAATTAATAATAACCCAAAACACAAGCCTAATTCCCTGTACATGCCATATTCAAAAATATAAATCAAACTATACCGAATGCTTCGATTGATAGTGTGATCGATATCTCTGACTTCCATTGATCCTTGACCTAGATAGGCGGCACTATAAGAAAATGAAAAAGGAGAGGGAGTAAGCATAAAGCTTAGTAAGTTGCACATAAATAAATATACATCATAACTTTATCATTCATCAACGAGTATCATAATACACAAGTGGCATAAGCAAAACTTACTCATCAATATTCAATACACCTCATATAGCATATATCGAGCTCCCATTTCATACATACCATATAAGTACCTGTACCACTCACAACACGGTTATGCTTTCCTTGTTAACTTGAAATCATACTTTCACCGTTGGACCATTTGGACATTATCGAATATTCATTTAGCCTCAAACATGGGGTCAGGTACCAATGCCATGTCCCAGACATGGTCTTACACAAGTTCTACCATATCTGTGCCGTTGCCATGTCCTAGACATGGTCTTACACTGACACATCTTGTAGCCGATGCATGTCCCAGACATGTCTTAGACTAGCACTCGTCTCAATGCCGATGCCATGTCCCAGACATGGCCTTACATTGGCTCTTAAAATGTGGCCGATGCATGTCCCAGGCATGTCTTGCACTAGCTCACACAAGTGACCCAAACGTCATGGCATGAACATCCGAATTTTTCCTAAGGTTCAATCGGGAATTCTATTATCTCTATTCTCATCACATTTTCTCATTTCCACAATCAAGCAATTTATGCTATAATAATTTCAATACAATTCAAATACATGTATTATTTATGTACTTGTACTATTTACATACAACTTACCCCGGTCTAGGTTCAAATTCGGTATTTCTTGATCTATAATAACAAAATGCACTTATTTAATCACTTTATCAACATAGGCACTCAACAATTCATAGTTGGGCAAAATGACCAATTCTCCCCTAGAGTTTTCCAAAATGACCACTTTACCCTAAGCCCAAAAATCAATTTTTATCGAATTTCTTCACATCTTAGGCTCTGGCAGGTGCTCTAGCCTCAGATCGAACAGTAGGATCTTTAGTCCCTCTTTGACTACCACTCACATTTCTCTTATTTATGGGTGGTCTACCTTGATCTGAGGTGTTACTCGGTCTCGAATTTTGTTCTATCTCTTGTTCAATAGACTCAAGACAGTCTTGGATAAAGTGATCTAAAGATCCATATTTTAAACAAGCCTGATTGTACAATCTACAATTGCTAGAATATTGTTTACCACAATACTTACACTTAGGCTAATCGAATTGGACATTTCCAACACTTGCAATAGAAGTAGCTGGAGCTCTGAAACTCGAATGCGATCTAGCATGATCTCTATTTGAATGACCCATATTAGCCTTTGAGCGGTTATAATCGTCTCAAAATTTCTTTGAAGTATACTAAAATTATTTATTTGCGATCTCTTTCTCACATCTCTAGCTTTTGAGTCGGCTTTTCTTTTCTCTTTCCCGAGTTCTTTAGCTTTACACACTTGTTCAACAAGTACAATAAACTCTCTTATTTCCAGAATCCCAACTAACAATTTTATTTCTTCATTGAAGCCATTCTCGAATCTCTTGCACATAATTGCTTCAGTTGAGACACATTCTCGTACATACTGGCTCAATCTCAAAAATTCTCGCTCGTATTCTGTAACAGACATACGACCCTGTTTCAATTCAATAAACTCTTTGTGTTTCTGATCGATAAATCACTGACTGATATATTTCTTTCGGTATTCAGCTTGGAAGAAATCCCAGGCGACTCATTCTCTCAGAACCAAAGATATTAATGTCTTCCACCTATGGTACATCGTATCTCTCAAAAGAAAAATGGCACACTTAGGGCATTCGTCGGGAGAACATGATAATTCATCAAACACTTGTATTGTGTTCTTTAACCAAAATTCAGCTCTCTCGGCATCATCATTAGTAGTAGCACAGAATTCTTCGACCCTATATTTTCTAATTTTATCAATCGGAGGCTTATTCAACTGAATCGAATTAGCTTGTGGCATGACAAGGACTAGCAGAGGATTGAGCGGGGGTGAAGGTTGTGTCATAGATGGATTGGTTCTAATATATTGAGTGAACCAACCGTTCATCATTTGATAAAAGGCTTGCTTAGCCTCTCCCTCGTGACTACTAGCAGCAGGTCTAGAGTCAGATGGCGTTGTCCCTTGAGCGGGAGCAAACGCGTTACTTTCGACATCATCAGCTACGGCTCATTCGGGATACATTTACTATATAAAAGCATATTTTCATTGTAAAGATTCATCACACTATCACAGTTCATAAATATGACATGTATAGCTATCGCATACGCCATGTTAGTCTTAGAATCGACTAAACTGTAGCTTTGATACTGATCGTGTTGTGAATCGTGATAAGTTTTATAATTTATGAATGTCCATTCTTGAAAACTAACTATTATCACAATGAAGGCAAGTGCACCTTATCGAACAGTAGTATAGCTTATGGCAAGACCAGGATGTCGAACCCAAAGGAACTAAAAGTACTAGTATTAACTTCCTTTCTATTATCTAGCCTAAAAATAAAGAGGTTTCTTTTATCTAAACTAATTACTAAACTAAGAATGCATAGAAAGTAAATTAGGGAAAAACTTTTGGGAAAACCGATTGATGTAGACAATACCCAAGGAAAAATCCACCTAGACTTCACTTGTTATTTGACTCTGAATCAGACGATTTATTCATTTGATTTGACTCGTAAAAATCCCTAATTTATATTATTATCTCTCTCGAGACTAACAACGTCTAACCCTAGGTTGATTAATTGAAATCTCTCTCTAATTAATTCCCTAGTGTTGCATTAACTCGATCTATGGATTCCCTTATTAGGTTTCACCCTAATCCGGTAAAATCTTGTCACCCTATCTCTAGGCGTGCAATCAACTCCACTCAATTATGCTAGATCTACTCTTACACAGGGAATTTTGCTCCTCTGAATAAGCACATCAATACTTGAATCAATATCCTGAAATATTAAAGCAATAATTAAGAACGCATAATTAAGATCAAGTCAAATATTTATCATACAATTCAGAAAATAATAACAAGATTCATCTTAGGTTTCATTCCCCTTAGGTATTTAGGGGATTTAGTTAATAAGTGTAAAAGAAAACATCTCAGAAGAATAATGATAACAAAACATAAAGAAAACCCAAAACCCCTGAGGGAAATTGAAGGGATGATCTTCAGTCTTGAAGGTGAATCCGGCTTCTGAGATGGGTCAATCGGCTTTCTTCGAGTGAATCCTTGCTTCCTACTCTGCGTGTCTATTTTTGGTACCTCTTGGGGTGTTTATATAGGCTTTAAAATGCTTTTAAACCCTTAAGAGTGGCCTTTTCTGAATAGGACTAAACTTGGGCTCGGTAGGGACACGCCCGTGTGCAATTTCTCCAATCTGTGTTCAAGGCTGTTAAATAGACACGGGCGTGTGGTCTACCCGTCTAAGTCGTGCTCGATTCTACTAAACAGACACGGGCATGTGGTCTACTCATGTAAGGAAGTCCAGGCCGTGTTAATTTCCCACATTGGCCCATTTTCTCCGTTTTCAGCTCGTTTCTCGCTCTTTTTACTCTTCTATGGTCATCTAAGTATAAAACATGAAATTCAAGGATTGAGAGCATCAAATTCACCAAATCTAAGGATAATTCGTCTAAAAATGTGCTATGCATTGGGGGAAAAATTTGTATAAATTATTGTTTATCAGATACCAACCAAATGTAACACCCCTAACCCGTATTCATCGTTAGACTAAGGTTAAGAGGCATTACCGGACATATCAGAAAATTTCGCATTCACTTCACAATCAACATAGCTTCAAAGTCATACATCATTATAGAGTCCCTTACATAGGTCAACGACACCTTAAACATGCTTTAGAAAAAGGTTGGGACTAAACTGAGCACATACAAATTTTTTTTGAAACTTAACAACTTTTCTAAGTTACATAGGTCACACGCCAATGTGAGCAGGCCATGTGCCTCACACGGCATTAGACATACCCGTGTGTCTAGGCTGTGGCAAAATAGGGCATACATATTGACTTGTCCACACTGCCACAAGACACGTCCATATGCCAGGCCATGTGAAAATTAGGGAGGCTACTAACTTGGGTCACATGGCTAGTCACACGCCCATGTGTCTAGCCCGTGCTCGAAATTGACTTGGCCATACGGCCTACCATACGCCCATGTGTGTGCAACTGTGTGGTCTACTCTGGCTCATTCCAAAATGGCCCTCGAGCAACATCGTAGTGGCATACACCCGTGTCCATAGGCCATTTACAAGGCCAAAAATCCACCCAATTTTTGTCCTCTCTGCAAGCATCAAAACAAATACATTTCATATCAAATTTTTAACCAATTCTCTACTAAAAAATACACCAATTGTGCTATTTAGTAATCAATCAATATCATACTTATAATTCATACCAAATTATGCTAAATCATAAGCCAAAGACATACCAAAACATATGTTTCATAACCTCAACTTACTTTATTCAAACTCATGCCATAACCTTACCAATTTCTCAAATAGCATATACCAAATCTTAAAAAATTTACCAATCCTCATTAGCTATCCAAGAACACATCATATTAGCATAATTTCATCACATATTTTATACTCAAAAGTCATTCAAACATACAACCAAAACCAAGCCATATCATATGGCTATTTATACATTTCACCAAAAAATAATCAAATACTTCTAGCCTATACATGGCATACTTCAATATTCATATTTCCAAAAGGTACCAAAATAAAGTTCGATAGTTGGTGATGATCCTCGACGATCCCTGAGCTCCCAGTAGCTTTGATATCTAAAACAATTAGAAACACACACAAAGTAAGCTTTCAAAAGCTTAGTAAGCCATATACAAAAAAACTTATCACATAACATAATTATAAACCAAATCATTTATTTGAATCATGGCACAATATAACCACATATCCATAAATCTCATATAGCTCATTTGTTCATAATTCTCTTATACATAACACATTTCATTTTCATATAACTCATACATATTTCATATATCCAGAAATAAACATAAGCTTACCTTTCATTCTCTATCATAATATACATTTCAAACGTACGTGAATTAGGGTACACATTCACATAGTTACTCATTTTTTAGAATGCCTGTTGAATCGTACGGAATCAAATAGGATATGTGGATAGCTCGAAAAACTTGTACAATGCCAACGTCCCAAACGTGGTCTTACATGTAATCCAATATCGATGCCACTGTCCCAGAGAGGGTCTTACACGAAATCAAATAGGATGCTGATGTCCCAAACATGGTCTTACACGTAAATCTCAAATCGATGCCAATGTCCCAACGTGGTCTTACACGAAATCACATATCAGAAATCCTATGTCATGACATATGTATCCTAGCTATTCCTATGGTTCGTACGGGACTTTTTGGACATCGTCACATTATCGGAACTTTCTTGAATATCATATATTCAGCTCTCATGTCCATTCACAATAATTAAAATATCATATAAGCAATAATAATTCAATTTAATACATTTATTTGTATATCGACTTACCTCGTACGGATTCGAGCGGACAGAATCAACTACTCGAAGACTTTCGACTTTCCTAGATCGAATTCTGTTTTCTTTAATTCTTAATCTAAACACATTCAAATCAATCCATATACACATATTTAGGGCATTTTACGAATTAGCCCTCATATTTTCACATTTTATCACTTTAATCCCTAATTCATAAAATCATAAAATACACAAAATTTCCTTTTACACATGTTAGGCTGAATATTCACTTAGCTCATATAAGCCCACATATTTTATTTATTTCACATTTTAGTCCCTCAATTTTTTATTTTAATAATTTAACCCCAAAATACTCAAATTCATTAAAAATTCAAAGACAAAACATGTTAACCCAACACATATCTTTCATTTTCCATCAACTAACATTTCAAAGTTTACAAAATCAACAATGGCATAACTCAAAATCATCATTAAATTCAGAAATTGAGACATGGGCTTGATAGATTTCTAAGCAACGATCACAGAAACGTAGAAATTATCAAAAACCGATCAAAAATCATACCTCAATTAGTAAAGATGAGTGCCGAACCCTAGCAAGCTTATTCTCTCATCTTTTTCTTTCAATTTTTGGCAACAAAAGATGATAGTGGCTAAATTTTATGTTTGTTTTATTTTTATTAACTTAAATACTAATTTACTATAACCTTAATTATAAAACATGAAATCCATTTAATTCATGTCCATAATAGTCCACTCATAAGTTCAATGCTCTATTAACCACATAAAGATCTCTCATTTAAATAGACATACCAATTAAGTACTTTAACAATTAGCAAGCCATTTTTACATTTTACGCGATTAGGTCTTTTTCATCAAATAAGCACACAAACGATCAAATTTTCATATGAAATTTTCACATATATCAATTCACATATAATAAGAACGGAAAATAATATAAAAATATTTTTCTTGACTCAAATTTGTGGTCTCGAAACCACTATTCCGACTAGGGTCTAAACTGGGCTGTTACATAATATCATCAATCAATTTCATACTCAATTTCATATCAAAGCATACCAATTTAACTACCAAATCATACCAAGATGGACATCACCCAAGACTATATATATACATCAATTATAACCTTTTTCCATCACATAGTCTATACCAAAACCAATTCCATAGTCTCAATCATATTTATACCATATCACATGGCAATAAATACACATAACACATATCATAACATTACTAGCCTATACATGCCATATCTTAACATTTACAACTTCAAAAGTGCCAAATAACGTTTGATAGTGTTACGACAATCCTTGACGATCCCCGAACTTACAGTAGCTTCGATAATCTATAAAAAAATGAAAAACGCATGCAAAGGAAGCTTTCAAAGGCTTAGTAAGCCATATACAAATAAACTTAACACATAAGATAAATATAAGCCAATTTATCCATGGAATCTATAGCAAATTTCACACACAAGTTTCATAATTTACATCTAACTCACTTGTTCTTAATGCACTTGCATTTAACCACCATTCATTCTTATGAAATTCACATGTCATTATTTATACACATATTGACCTTTCATTCTTGAATAACATATACATTTCATACGTACTTGAATAGGATACTCATTCACATTTTCATTCCATTCTTGATATTGTCCTTTGAATCGTTTGGAATTAATAAGGATACTCGAATAGCTCGTAAACTCGCACAATGCCAACGTCTCAGACGTGGTCTTACATGTTATCAAAATCGATGCCACTGTCCCAGACAGGGTCTTACACGAAATCATATACGATGCCAATGTCCCAAACATGGTCTTACATATAAATCTCAAATCGATGCCAATGTCCCAGACGCGGTCTTACACGAAATCACATACCGAAATTCTATGTCATATGTATCCTAATTAATCTTATGGTTCGTACGAGGTTTTCAGATACCATAATTTGATTGATGTTTTCTCAATTTCACATATTCATCTTCCATATCCATTCATTACATTTCAATATCATAAAATCATGAATAAATCAATTGAAATACATTTATTTGTATATGAACCTACCTCGTACGGAGACGAACATACCAGAATGACTAATCGACAACTTTTGATTTACCCCAATCCAAATTTGATTTCCTCTTTTCTTGATCTAAATACTTTCAAAATTAACCCTTTTATTCATCAACACATTCAATTTTATCCACATACGCATATTTGACCATTTTTTCACTTTAGCCCCTAAAGTTATACATTTATTCATTTTAGTCCCTATTTCATAAATACACAAAATTCACAAAATTTCCTTATACACATGCTTGGCCGAATATTCCCTTAGTTTATATAAGCTCATATCTTTCATTTATTTCACAATTTAACCACACATTTTATACTTTTCACAAATTAGTCCTTTTTATGCAATTTCACTAAAAATCACTTTACAGAATATGTAAAATTATCAACAATTATTCATTTTCCATCATCAAACATTTAAGATCACAAGCACTCATCAATGACACTTCACAAAATCATCAACAATTTTAGAAATTAGGGTACGGGCTAGCTAGAACACGAAGCAACGATCACAAAAAACATAGAAATCATCAAAAACTGATCAAAAATAAACTTACAATTAAGCTTGATAGTAGCCGAACCCTAAATAGCCATGAATGCTTTTCTTTTCTCTTCAACTTCGGTAAAGATGATGATATTAAAGCTAATTTTTTACTTTGTTTTATTTTATTATATGTAATACATAATTTACTATATTATCCTTAATTAAACCATTATAAAATCACCTAATATATGCCCATTTATGTCAAATTCCACTACCAATGGTCTAATTACAACATAAAGACCTTTCATTTAATAAGCCATATCAAATAGACACTTTAATAAGTGGAATGTAACTTTTGCATTTTACGCGATTATGCCCTTTTTTCTCAAATTAAGTTATTAAACGATAAAATTAGCTCACGAAATTTTCACACATACATATTCACATGCTGTAAACACCAAAAATAATATTAAGATAATTTTACAACCTCGAATTTGTGGTTTCAAAAAAACTATTTCTAATTTAGCTAAAATCGAGTTGTTACAAAAGACGTGATTTTTAAGCAATCAAATTTGACTCACCTCCTTTTCTTGGGACCCTACCTAGTGCATAGTTCACATTCTCTTATTCTATTTTTCCCTCAAAATAAAAACTGTAGAGAGTCAAAATTGTTTATTTTATGATTGATTAATTCTTGTGAATAAATGAATGTGAATATTATAAAATTGCCATAGCATGCAATGCATATATTGGAAGCATGTCATATAGATTTAGTAAGAATGCCACTATGACTATTGTATGATCTTTCTTGAAATATGGGATAAAAACTCATGCATGTTATTTTAAAATATTGAGTGGGAGAAGGTCCTTGAATAAGGCCTACGACCTCCATTGATGGTCCCTAAGTGATAGCATGATAAAGTTTTGAGTTGGTTCCTACCTTGGCTGCACCCCAAGGTAAAATTTATCATGTGGGTTCACTGGATGAGATTTTATTTTAAAGACAATTAGTCATGCATGACTCTTAGTGAGATTGTCCCAAGATGACTCAAATGAAAGCGTACTGATGATTGATGTTAAGTTAATGGTTACACACTCAAGATCTTCTCGTATTAAATAATTTCCCAAGAAATGATATTTAAGCTAGAGATGATGATCAAACATTAAATGTTCATTGGTTTGTGTAGAGCCTTGAGAATTAAGATTCACAAACTGATTAGGTGTAATCCATGTTCTTGCTAATTAATCATGTGACCCAAGGTGACATGGTTGATGGGTGTGAGAATGATCGTAACAATGGAAAAATGTTTTTTCAAGGTTTTAATACAAGACACATGCATCATACTACATTCTTGATATGTTGTTGAAATGAAAATATTTTCTTAATACAAAAATAGTAATTAATGAATCTTTATTTTTTTGAATTCAAATATGTCTCCTACTCCTCTTATTAGCATACTTACTAAGAATAAATTGAATGGTGATTGTAACACCTCTAACTTGTATCCATCGCCAGAATGGGGTTACGAAGCATTTTCGTAAAAAAACGTAACTCAAATTGTTCATTTCCAACATTTCATAATCATTCCAAAATCTAATCGAACACATGCATATCATCCCTTATTTGAGCTTTCGTTGCCTTAGAGACACTTTAGAAACAATTCAGGACTAAATTGAGAACATTTAAAACTTCATAAAAAAATAAAAAAATTCACACTTAAGGGGTCACACGGCCGTGTGGCTACGTCGTGTGACTCAAATGGCTGAGACACGCTCGTGTCTTAGTTCGTGTGGGCATTCGAAGTAAGGACACACGGCCGTGTCCCGGCTCATGTCCATGCTCGTGTGGCTCTCTAACTTGGGTCATATGGCCCAGCCACATGCCCATTTACTAGGTCGTGTAACTATCGAAATGCAACCTTTAAAACCTATAGGGGACATGCGACCGTGTGTCACACATAGTTGAGACACGCGCCCGTGTCTTAGGCTGTGTGGACAAGAAATAGGTCATTTTAAAGCCATTTCTTTCACCCAAAATATACATACAAGCCATTTGCACCTATTTCAAGCATTCAAAAATGTGCCTAAAACATGCATAACAAAGTTAGATTAATATGGTGTTTATTCATACAACTAATATGCCCAAAAGGCACATCAAAAGTGAGCACTCAACTTAAAAACACATATGCATAATTGATCACCTTGCTACCATTTTAAAACAACCATACTTAAATTATATCGTGTCATTAGAACTTATCATTTTAACCATTGGTTTCATGCATCCCAAATACACACATATATAACTTATATATATTTGACCATATTTCATCCATATATATTTAGCTTGACTCCATACCAAGTTATACCATAATTGACCACAAACCAAATTCACATTCAAACATACCAAATGGGTTATCATTCAACCAATTATACTTGACTAAATTTCATATCAAATCATACCCTAAATGATCATTTTGCAAACATGCCAACACTTACCAATTTGGCCGTAAAACCATGCATCAATTTGATCATATAAATACCAACCATTAAGCATCAAAGTGCCAAAAGCACACCAACCATCAAGGCATCAAAATAACATAAGTTTCACAAATTGAAAGTAACATTACATGCCAATATCATTATCTAAACCTTAGACCTAGTCCACCTATACATGCCATTATAACCACGACCAAAGCATCAAAATTTACCGATAAAATTATTGGATAGTGTGATGGATCTCCAACTAGCTTCCAAGCTGATCGAGCTTCCAATAATCTGTAAAGGAAAATAACTATGCAAGCAATGTATGCGTAGTAAGCTCGTATAAACTTTAAACATAATATTTCATTTGAATAATTAAATTTATAGAATAAACATAAATATATGCCAATACCTTAAGATTCATAAATCAATATGATCATCAACTCACAAATGAGTAAGTTCATTAATGCCACATATATTTATCATTCATAATATGATAGGATTTTATGGGAATTAATAGATAATCATCAACCTTCCTATAAGATTATACACTTTTCAATTTACTCTCTTTTCATTATGTTTCTAGTGCTTATCATAAGCCTAAACAACATTATCAATTCCCAACTTAGTGTATTTATCTATGTTATAGGTATATACATCCATAGCATACATAAATTTCTAACATATAATACATCATTCAAACTCATTACTTCTTTTCCTTAAATTTCATTTCAACCATGAATTTACCGTTTTATTAACTTTCCTCACCCATTTCATATGCATAACAAACAAGTTATAAGCATAATTTCAATCATGACTACAAGCTAGTGCATTTAAACATAACTCTTTTGGAATCAACTACACAATCAACCATTGCATAAGAAATTACATACTAGGATTTATTTCACCATTTCATGGACAAAAGCACATTACCAAATGAACACTTACCGTTTCAATGTATTTCATCAAGATTAAATATGATGTAATTCAATCACAAACTTGGCACAAGCCTAAACACCAACAACAACATATGTTAGCATAACTGAATATAATTCCTATAAATTTAACATAAATAACTATTATACTTGAGCATGGTCCAATTGGATATATCATCCTTCATAACATGTCATGTTTTCCATGTACCACCATTTCAATAAGTTTCATACACACATGCCTTGGTTCATATTAAACACTTACCGTAGCCACAAGCTAGTGATTAAACACATAACTTAGCAATATCATCACAAGGTAAGATATGATATATAAACATAGCATCACTTAAATTGTACCTTTATAATCATGAATATTCATACTTCGATCATTGGTACATCATACCTTACCATATTTGTCATAGTGTGTGACAACCCTAATGTGACCCTAGTCGAGAAGTGGTTTCGGGACCACTAAACCGAGTCATAAAAATAATTAACTTTCATAATTGATGCTCATTATATGTATATGTGCATGTGTGAAAATTTCGTGTTTGAATTTTGTTAATTGTAAGTGAATTTTATCAAATAGGACTTATGTGAGAAAATTTAGAAATGTGTTAGGCAAATGCAAAGTGGCCTATTAATGCATATTGTGAAAATGATGGGTTTGCATGTCAATTTACCCAAATTAAGGCATAGTGGCCGACCATGCTATGAGTGGAAACATGTCACAAACATGTTATGTTAGTGATGTATGTTAGGAACAATAAAATAAGGAGTATGGGTAATAAAGAAATGGAAAAAAGAAAGAATGTGTGTGATTGATTCTCCCCCTCCCCATTGCCGTGAATGTAAGAAAGAAAACAAAAAAAAGTGTCCATCTTTTTTCATTTCTCTTGGCCGAATGTTCTAAGGAAGAAAGGAAACAAGTTGTGTTCTTTGGTTCTTCTTGGCCAAATTGAGAAGAGGAAGGAAGGAGTGAAGCAATCGGTCATCTTAGGTCGATATTAAGGTAAGGAAGTTGATACTAGTTCTTGAAATCCTAGTTGATTTTGAGTGAGATATCAAGTTATTGTTGGTAAACCATGTTGAAATTGTGATTTTGGAATAAGTAAGGTTTTCGGCTATGGAGATTAATAAGGGTGATGGTTGTGTTTCATGCTAAATCTAGATGAACAATGGTAGTTGCTTACATCTTGATGATTATGAGTTTCTTTCTTGATTCTACTTTAGATCCATGAAGTATATTTTTATTTGGTGTTGTTGGAAGTATCGGCCATGGTATATCCATAAGTGTGATTTATGCTTATTGCATGGTAGGTAAGATTTATGTTTTGGATATATGTTTAAATTTGGTTATAATCAAATTTGTGATTCAGCTCTTGCACATATATATATGATTGCACATGATGTATTGGTATGACCTATATATTATCTCAAGGTATATACTTACACATGATGGTGCTTCGGTTATGGATTAAATGATGGATGTGTATTGAGTTATAATATGTAATGCATTAGTTAGTAAAATGTATGCCATTTATGTGTGGTATTAAGTATATAATGAGCCTCAACATAGACATGCATATTCGGCCATAGGAAGAAGATTGGTGTTGCATGTATTCGGTTAGAGGCAAGCATATTGATGCTTTTGTCTTGGCTTAGAAAATTCGGCTAAGGGGGAATATTAGCTAAAATGTTGAGTTTGATTCATGATTCTATATATATATATGACACTAATGCCTAAAGTATATATGGGCTAAGTACCTTGAGGTTTTCTTTTGATGTTCGAATGAATTGTATTAAATTGCTTGATGTGATTAAAAATGCATATGACCATTGTGTAGTTGAGCTAGAAGGTGGCCATATGACCAATCAAACTCCTTGTCATATTCGGCCATAAGCTAGCATAATGAGACTTTAATAGGTTAAATTTGTTTGAATTAGCTCAAGAACTTAGAGGACCACAGTTGGATAAGGGAAAGGAAAAAGTTATCGAATAGCCGCTGAAAACGTTCGACCACATCCGAGGTAAGTTCTTGAGTAATAGAGCTTAGATTATGATTTGATTAGATCATGTTTTAAGCAAATCAAAATCATGCTCTTTGTGAGTGGCTATTGAGCCGAAATTGCAAGAGTGATAAGTGTCTTGTGTTTGAGTTTTGCTAATGAAAATGAAATACGAATGTGTCATGATTTATTGTTAAATGTGCATGGTTATTCGAATGATGTCCGGGCTAAGTCCCGAAGGCTTTGTGCTAAGTGACCATATCCGGACTAAGATTCGAAGGCATTTGTGCGAGTTACTAATTCCGGGCTAAGCCCGAAGGCATTGGTGCGAGTTACTAAATCCGGGTTAAGTCCCGAAGGCATTTGTGCGAGTTACTATAACCGGGCTATGTCCCGAAGGCATTTGAACGAGTAGCTATATCCGGTTAAATTCCGAAGGTACGTGATTCGGGAATGAACGATCTTGCTGTAAAAATTTCAGTTAATACGCTTGTAACATCCCAACATTGAGGTATGTTTCATATGTGCTTTGAATTAGTTGAGCCCTTACAAATAAGTATTCGCTCAGTTGATAAATGAGCTACCGGCCTTTGGCTAAGTTGATCTTTGTGTATGAATATAAGGGTTGGTAATGTGAAGTAAGTATGGTATTGAAAATTTGTGCATATGAAATTATCTGTTTAGCTACATGAATGCTATACTTTGGTTGTGTCTAAATTCTTTGCTCAAAACTTACTAAACATTTAATGCTTACTCCGTTTCTTTGATTCTCTATTTTATAGATTTTGGTTCTTCAGCTATCGGACTCGGGATTTTGAAGTCGAAGTCGCCCACACTATCAAAGCTCCTTTTGGTATACTTTTGGTTGAACTTTGAAATGGCATGTATAGGACTACCCTTTTGTTGTTGGTCATGTACCCTTCGGTTTTGTGTAAATTTGGATAGCCATGCGAAAATGGCTTAAATATACTTTGATCATAGCATTATAATCGTTTTGTATGTTGTCCGTCGAGAGGTATGGAAATGTTGGTAATGGTTAGCCATGGGAATGGTTATTCATGATCATTTTTGGAATATGTATGACAAACTCTAGTTGATCCATGGAGGATCATGAAATGGGTAAAGTTTACCTTAAAAATAGATGCTGGCAGCAGCAGTGATGTGGATGTGAAAAATCACTAAAAATAGTAGGAATGGAATTAAATAGTGAATAAATTATGTAATAGAACCTTGATGAATCTATTTTCATTGGAAAGTAACGAAACGTTCATATGAACAGTATATTATGAGATGTTAAAGTTCTCGTGAGACAGGGCCAAAACGGTTTCTGGATCCCCTGATATGACTTTGGAAATTCATTAGAAATTAACCAGAGATATTTAGAAGTCATACCATATATGTATAGATTCCTCTTTGAGTCTAGTTTCTATAGAAACAAACGGCATCAGTATTTAAGCCCTGTACAGGGAGATATCAAAAACGTAATGCATGAAGGTCAGTGTAGTCGTACCCTGTAATAGGGGAGACTTTAACTAATAAACTGTACTAATTGGCCCAACCAAAAATTCTAGAAAAAAATATGTAGATGGAAATATGAGTCTAGTTTCAGGGAAAAATTACGAAACTGATTTTTGAGTTTTATAACTCAAGATATGATTTTTAAGGTGACAGTGACACAGTTAGCCAACTGCCTGGAAATTTTTAAAATGAACTGTGCAAGTAAGTGAATTTAGTCTGTGAACCCCTCGTGTCCGACTCCGGCAACGGTCTCGGGTACGGGGTGTTACATAGTGAAGTCAATCGGAACCCTTGCTGTAGCTCACATAAATTGTGCTAAATAATGGTTGATACCATCCCTTTACTATAATCGATGGTCGTCACCATCCCTTTTCATATTTGATGAATACTGTAAAGACGATTGAAACCCCAGTACACGTTTCCTATTGTGCCATAGTTCAACTATGGTCTTACATATGCATTGCCATGACCCTGCCATGGTCTTACATTCATAGTGCCATAACCCAGTTATGGTCTTATCATTAAAATGCCATAGCCCAGCTGTGGTATTACATATAAACACTGTCAAGGTCCAACCATGGTCTTACGTCTGTAGTGCCATAACCCAGTTATGATCTTATCATCAGAATGACATAGCCTGGCTATGGTCTTACATATAAACACTGCCATGGTCCAACCATGGTTTTTCATTTCAATAATTGCCATAGCCTCATATGGCCTTACATGCGAATGCAGCCTGTCTCCATCAATATAAAAAGTATCATTTTCGTAACTTTTCACAATTCCTGTTCTATCAACAAAACAATTTAATATTAGTAAATTTACATAATTTAAGCTCTAACATTTATAAACAATTAGAAATATAATTGAGTTCCTATTAAATAAACTTACAAAACTAATTTGCAGTAATGGCTTAAAGTATCTCAATTAGTGATCGACGTAATATCAATTCATTATTTTTGTTTTCAGTTACACACACCAATATAATATAATATTATGCAATTAGGTTCATATATTTCATTTAAAAATTTACTAAAATTGAACTGAACGAACTTACAGGGCTAAATTGTAGAAATGACAAAGTATAAGGGCATTTTAGTAAATTTTCATTTTTCTATATTTTCCACTCCATCTTGGTCTAATAAATAATTTTATTCAATCTATTAATTTAGACAGTAAAACAATGTATTTTATGTAATTTAGTTATTTTGATATTTTTAGTAAATTACCCTTAATATTTTACTTTTATTCAATTTAATCCCTGAGCCTTAAACATGAAAATTAACCATTTTTAATGCCAATTCACATCATCCAAATTTTCATGGCACACAAAACAACCCAATTTGCAATAATTTCACATCAAATCCTTTTATTTTTACTATTTCAACAATTTAGTCCCTAATTAAAAAATTCATCAAAATTACTTAACAAAATACATTTAAATATCAACCAACATCTCAAATTCAACATGTAATAACTAAAATCAAATAGATTCATCAATGGCAGCATTCACAATCTATAACAGTTTCAAAATCAAAGGTACAGACTAGCTAGACGTAGTTGCAATGATATCAAAAACATAAAAATTATTAAAAACGGGGCTAAATCAGACTTACATGCAAAATGAGACTTTGACCAAATGCTTAAGTTATCATCCATAGCCTCCCTCTTTCTCCAATTTCAGCAAACACCAAGGAAAAAGATGATAGCTTAATTGTTTTATTTTTAATTTAATTTAATTATGAAATTACCATTTTGTCCATTTAATAATCATCCGAATTTCATGCTTTTAGTTGCCCAAAACTTTCCACTAAATTCTTAAAATTTCTTATTTCAATTTAAATCCCTTTTTCTTTATTCAATAAACCATTTAATCACTCAAATCAGATAGCAACCAAATTTTACATATTTTACGATTTAGTCCTTTTTAATTAATTAACTAACGAAACGTTAAAATTTCTTAAGGAAACTTAAATACCACCTTAATGTCACTTCATAAATATTTATAAAAATATTTACGACTTGGTTTATAGAAATGAGGTCCTAATACCTCATTTTCTAAAACCACTTGACCTTAGGGTCTTACCACCTGAACTTAATAAATCACTTATATAACATAAATTATCAAATCAAAAACCTTTTTAAAACCATATTTGACTCATAAATATTAAATAATAATATTTACAAACTTACTCATCGGATTTGGTGGTCTCAAAACCACTGTCTTTGACACCACTAAAAAATAGACTATCATAGTGATAACTTTCAAGAATGAAAATGGAACTTGTAAATAGTTCTCAATTGTGAGAAAAAAAATTTCTTCTTGATGAAATGTGCCCACCTGAAGCTTAACCCAAAGAGAGAAATCGCTGGAGAGATTCTAATCTCGATTGATCGATGTTATATGTTAGCGAGCATGAGTAGTGTGTTGCACAAGCTGTAACGCCCCAAAAATATCAAGTCTTTATTTTTGTATATTGTGTTGCTTAAGCATGAGCCTTTCCCAATGATGGAGTGTCCTGAGAGGTGCTGGAAAGATCCTACGTTCAAACCTTGGCTGGTACAAAATTTTGGTTTTTGTTTGACTTAAGCCTACCTCTGGTTAGTTGGTCTTTTAAATTAAATTGGGTAAAGTATGGCATAGGAAGCTTGCCAGTCTAATGGCAAGGGGCGTGTGGAGTGATCTTGGAGGGCTTGAGTTTGAGCCGTGTTGCGCACAAGGATGATCATTTTGCTATTGTGCCGTAGGAGTGTCCAAGGTTGACTGAAATTGGAGTGTTTGAATGAGTTTGAATGGGTGGTTGAGAGAGAGAATCTAGGAGATAATGGCGGGATTTGGATATTGATTAGGTTGAGTGATGTGTGGAGAGATTTTAGGAGAATTGTGGGAAATTGGGGAGTGAAGAGGTAGTTGGCCGAAAGTGAGGCTTCTCAATGTGCTAATTCAGTTTTTGGTTTGCTAGTGCCGAATTTGTGCTCCTTTTTTGGTATTATCCGTGTTCTTTTGATGCCTTCTCCCTTTGTTTTTCATTCTTTTCGTGTTTTTTGCATTTAGGATCTTTCGGTTCTAGTAAGTGCTATTCTACTTTTCTCTCTAATGTTTGTGCTCAAACTCTAGCCTTTCTCACAACTTTTCTGAACATTTTCTTTTTATTCACCGAACACCTGTTGCTTCCTTACCTCTCAAATCCTTTGGTTTAGACTAGGGTGACCGAGTCTGCCATTCCCTTATTTTCTCTTCTTTTATGTGAAAATACTCTTTGTTGGCTGAATATTGATTTCCATTTACCTTTTGGGTATCGACTTTATCTTTATTGCTGATATTGGTGGTAAATGTTGCTATTTTACTTTGGTCTTGTTCACCTCTTTTCTCTCTACTGAATCTTTTGTGCTCTTCTTAACATCTTCTTTTTCTGGCTGGTGTTTGGTAGGGGAGTGTCTATGCTAGCCGTGCCTTATGGTGTGGTCTTCCTTTTGGAGTTTGTGAACTGACTATTGCCCTCATAAGTTTTAGTTTTACATCCTTGGTGAGGGGCTATGCGCTCAGTTAGATTCAAGTATGTGTTTTATGTTAGTAATGCATCCGTTTGAAACGTAGGTAATCTTTAGGGGAGTTTGTGATCAAGATCGTTGGGTAAGGGTGGAGCCTTTATTGGTGCGATAAAGACATGTATTGGTGAAGTAGTTATGATTAGTGTAGAGGGATGTTAATCCTGTTGTTACTGACTAATGGAGTATTTTGTTGAAGTGTAGGCTTGGGACTCGAGGGTTACTTGTGCATTTTCGTCCAAGGTGTGTAGTCACACTGTCATTAGCAATAGATCGAAAAAAGCTAAAAATGTTCGATTGTTGGCATTACCAGAGCATAAGCTCGCACGTGTGGTTAATCAAATGCTAAAAACGTGGGCTTTGGATTGAAGAGGCCATCATGAGTGAGTTCATAGGCTTAGGCTGATTTTGGGCCGAAACAGGCCATAGGGGTCCCACGGGCTCGTGGGCCCCCTCACGGGCAGTTCACATGGATATGTGGAGAGCATTGGGCTGGCTGTGTAGTTTGCACGACCAAGTCCATTAGTTGGGCTTTTTGGGCCACACGAGCATATGGGCCCACATGGGCCGTAATATGGGCTTGGGCCCATTTATGCTGTTTAATTGTTATGGTTGCACGGGTCGTACGAGACAACTGTGGACTTACTGTTGGAGCCGATAAGTATACGTGGACCCTAATATATGAAATGACTGTTATACCTATATGAGGTAAATGACCGAAATACCCCTATGTGTTGTATGATTGTTTGAGCATGCCATTCTTATCGTATGTACATTTGTATTATGTTGCATTGCATAGGGTGGGATTTATATTGTTGGAGGAAGTGTACTGAAAGGCTATAAACCTATTTATTGGCAGCTTTGCTGCGAATACTGTTAGTACCGAAATCGGTTCTTTATTCTAGAATGTAGGGATGGGTGGGTTGATTTATTCCCCATGTGGAGTGTAGGGATGGACAAAGTTGAGTGTAGAGGATGGTTGGGCTAAGGCCCTCACTGATATTGCTACTGATATGGGCTTAAGCCTAGACTGTTCAACATTGTTTGTTTGACTATTTTTTTAGTAAATAAGGATTACACACTGAGTTCAATACTCACCTTTTCTACTTAACTGTATAGGTAATCCTTAGGTGGGTCGGTGCTACGAGGGACTCTAAAACAGTCACACCACTGTTTATAACTTCGTTATAGATTTTAGTAAGAGTATCTTTATTTGGGTTATTTTATGTAATAAGGTCGTTTTAAGTTTTTATTTTTATTTGGGGATTTTATTTATATCTGTTAGCCGTAGGATGCGGGTTTTCAAAAAAACATAAGAAAAGGGTTTCCAACTATCAAGCTACGTAACCTGATTTTTGAGCTTCCGTAATGACAATGATTTTAAGTAATATAAAAACCTAACACGAGACATGTTTTACTAAACGAACCTGTATTTTGGGAAATGGATTAAACAAGTTGGTTTTACAAAAGAATCACAAACAAGTTTATTTACGTAAAAGGGCTTTTCTTTTAAATCTGCGATTTTTCCAAAACCCACTTCAATGTGACATCACAATGCGGCCCTAACGTCTAGGCTGGGTTTGGGGTGTTACATTTAGTGGTATCAAAGCTAGATTGCAAAACTCAGCTGTGGATTTGGGTTTTTCTTAAAAACATAAAATTTTCAAAAGGGGACTATTTAAAATGGTTTTTGAGAGTAATACTTTTGAATGTGTGGTCTACCGAGTCTATGGTGCCAATTCTGTAAGTTCTCTAAAACTACTATTTGATTTAACTCAAATGAGATTATCGTAGATGATAGACTGTACTGAAACCCCTATTAGGGAAACCTAAAACTGTAGTAAGACTACGTTCTACAAAAACAAACAACTCTAAATTATTGATGCTATTTTTCTTAAAATATCTGCTAATAAACACTGAAACTGTAAAATTGACACATAAAATTGTTAATACAGATAACACGCGAATTGACTATGAGTACTAGAAGTACTCGTGGAAGGGGTACTAGAGGTTGCGACTGAGGCTGTGGAGGTGCTCAGGGTGGATCTTCGGCTTCGAGCCATATGTCTAATGTTGAGGCAAGGGAGGCACCGGCTTTACTTATGATCGAGACTGGGTCACACAATCAGGCGGCTAGGGATGACACACTATCCCACGTTATGCTGTGGATTTTAAAAAGGGTCGTTGGGCCCAATACTGGTACTGTGGGCAGTGGGTCGGTGACGGAACAACTCAGGTCTAATGGGGCTAATATCTTTAGGGGTATCGCTGGAGTTGCCCCTAATGAGGCTGAATATTGGATAGAGGCCATAGAGAGGATCATGGATGACCTCGACTGCACCCCAGAGCAGAGACTAAAAGGTGTAGTGTCATTGTTGAAAGATGAAGCCTATCAATGGTGGCTTATTGTGAAACAGGGTACTCAGCCCGATCGATTAACTTGGGAGTTTTTCAAGAATGCCTTTCAAGGGAAGTATATGGGTGCTAGCTATGTGGATTCCCAGAGAAGGGAGTTTCTGAATTTGACCCAGGGGGATAAGACCGTAGCTGAGTATGAGGCAGAATTTTTGCAATTAAGTCGCTATGTGCAAGGCATGGTGGCCACTGAGTATGAGCGCTGTGTATGTTTTACGGACAGCCTCAAAGATAATCTAAGAGTTTTGATAACTCCATAGAGGGAGCGAGATTTGCAGTGTTGGTGGAAAAAGCAAATATTGCTGAGAATGTGAAGCGCGTTGAGCGCCAGAATTGTGAGATAGATAAGGGGAGAAACAAAAGGGTTTGGGAGCCCTCAGGTTCAGCTATAGGGCCTAAGAAAAAGGCCAGGATTGATGGGCCATCTAGAGTTGGGGCCTCTGTTGCTACTTTTAGATCACAGCCTTGTATAGTTTGTGGGAAACGCCATCAGGGTGAGTGCTGGGTACAGATGGGGGTGTGTTTTAAGTGCGAATCTATGGAGCACCGTATTAGGGATTGTCTACGGAGGCCCAATCAGATGCAAGCTACTAGTAGGGGTACTGTTCAGCCATAGAGAGGTTATCAGCAGCCGCTGAGGGGTCGTGGTCAGGCCAGAGGTGGAAATGGTATTTGCCATGGTCGTGGAGCGCCAAGCAGGGGTGCTGGTCCTACTGAGGTGAGGCAACCAGCACTGGTTTATGCTACATGTCGTTGAGAGGATGGAGACACTCTAGCTGTTATTACGGGTATGTTTTTAATTCATAAGGTACCTTACATTGCATTGCTTGATGTTGGTTCTATGCACTCTTATATAGCATGCACTGTGTCTGAGACTTTGGGTGTGATGTGTGAAAACACTATGAGTAAGATTACTGTATTGAGTCCATTAGGGCAATCAGTGAGAGTGAACAAATTGTTTAAGGATATACCTTTGGAGGTTCAAGGAAGGATCTTTTTAGCCGACTTGATGGAACTTTATTTTGGGGAATTCAACATAATATTAGGCATGGCTTGGCTGGTTAAGCATCAGGTGAAATTGGATTGTGCTACTAAACGGGTGGTTCTGAAAACTATAGAAGGTGATGAGGTGGTCGTGATTAGGGAGCATCAGAATTATCTTTCAAATGTGATTCTGCACTTAGAGTTGAGAAGTTGGTTCATAAGGGTTGTGAGGCGTATTTAGCTTATGTTTGTGCTACGGGTTTTGAGGGCTCGTCTGTTAAGAATATCAGAATAATTAAGGATTTTTCGGATGTATTTCCCGATGAGCTACTGGGGTTACCTCCTAACCGTGAAGTTAGGTTTAGGATAGAGCTCTTACCTGGTACAGCTCTGGTGTCTATCGCCTCTTATAGAATGGCACCGAATGAGCTGGTAGAGCTCAAGGCTCAGATTTAAGAGCCATTGGATCGATGGTTCATCCGCCCTAGTGTGTCTCCGTGGGGAGCACCAGTGTTGTTCGTGAAGAAGAATGATGGAACCATGCGTATGTGCATCGACTATCGGCAACTGAACAAATTAGCTATTAAGAATAAGTACCCCTTACCGAGGATAGATGATCTATTTGATTAGTTTTGAGGAGCTTCAGTTTTCTCTAAGATTGATCTCCGGTCAGGGTACCACCAACTGAGGGTTAAGGAGATTGATGTATACAAGATTGCATTTAGGACTCGTTACGGTCATTACGAGTTCCTAGTGATGTCATTTGGACTGACGAATGCGCCAACAGCTTTCATGGATTTGATGAACCAAGTGTTCCAGCCCTACCTAGATCAATTTGAAGTGGTGTTTATAGATGATATTCTGGTATATTTGAGGACCAAGGAGGAACATGATGCACATCTTCGGGTTGTTCTACAGATTTTGAGGGAAAGCAGTTGTATGCTAAATTCAACAAGTGTAAGTTCTGGCTACGTGAGGTAACTTTTCTAGGTCACATGGTATCTGCTGAAGAGATTAGGGTTGATCCTCGGAAGATTGAAGCGGTTCTAGATTGGAAGCAACCTAATTCGGTGTCTAAAATTCAAAGTTTTCTGGGTTTGGTAGGTATTATAGACGGTTTGTTGAAGGGTTTTCAGTGATTGCTGCACCTCTGACTAAGTTGTTGCGTAAAGGGGTACCATTTAATTGGACTGGTAAGCAGCAGGGAAGTTTCAAGAAGCTTAAGAAAGTTTTAACTAAGGCCCTTGTCTTGATACAACCAGAATCTGGGACGGAATTCATGGTCTACAGCGATGCATCACATGTTGGGTTGGGCTGCATATTGATGCAAGAGGGTAAAGTGTGGCATATGTGTCTTGTCAGCTTAAGACGCATGAAGCGAACTACCCGACACATGATTTGGAGTTGGCATGGTGGTATTCGCACTAAAGATTTGAAGGCATTACTTGTATGGTGAGAAGTGTGTCACTTACACAGATCATAAGAGCATCAAGTATCTCCTCACTTAGAAGGAGTTAAACCTTAGGCAGCGTAGATGGGTCGAGTTGCTTAAGGATTACGACTGTTCGATTGGATACCATCTTGGAAAGGCTAATGTGGTAGTCGATGCACTGAGCCATAGGGCTATTACTGATTTGAGGGCGATGTTTTTTCGTCTCAGCTTGTTTGATGATGGTAGTTTATTGGTCAAACTTCAAGTTAAACTGAGATGGATTAAGTAGATTAAAAGTAAGTAGTTGGAGGATGAGTAATTGGGTTCTTGTTTTCGACAGATTGAGAATGGGGAAACATCAGATTTTGGGCTGAATAGCAAAAGGGTACTTTGTTTCCGTGGGAGAGTCTATGTACCGAGGGATACTGATTTGAGATGATCTATACTACAAGAGGCACATAGTAGTCTTTACGCCATGTATCCTGGTGAAAATAAGATGTACAGAGAGTTTCGGGAGTTATATTGGTGGCCAGGACTTAAGCGGTTGAGGTAGAGTATCAGTTGCCTTCAGGGTTGCTTCAACACATCAAGATTCCACTTTGGAAATGGGAGAGAGTAACTATGGACTTTGTTAGTGGGCTACCCCTAACGTCTTCTAAGAAAGATACGGTTTGGGTCATCGTGGATCGATTGACCAAGTCTGCCCACTTTATATCGGTTCGTACTGATTACTCATTATAGAAGCTAGCTAAACTGTATGTATCCGGAATTGTGAGACTGCATGGGGTACCAATTTCTATAATATCCGATAGAGATCCTCATTTTACTTCTCGATTCTGGAAGAAGTTGCATGAGGAACTAGGTACAAGGTTGGACTTCAGTACTGCATTTTATCCGCAGACAGACGGTCTGTCTGAGAGGGTGATTCAGATACTAGAGGACATGTTAAGAAGTTGTGCGATTGACATCCAGGGTAGTTGGGAGGATTTCTTACCGTTGGCAGAGTTTGTATATAATAATAGTTACCAGTCTAGCATACAAATGGAACCTTATGAAGCCTTATATGGTCGTAGGTGTCGTACTCCTTCTTCTTGGATAGAGTTGGGTGAACAACATATTTTGGGCCCTGAGTTAATTTCTGATACTGAAGATAAGGTCAGGTTGATTCAGGATCGGCTGAAGGCGGCTTCAAATAAATAGAAGTCTTATGTGGATCTGAAGCATAAGAAGATTGAGTTTTCGGTGGAGGACTTGGTGTTTCTTAAGGTCTCACCGTGGAAAAAGATACTGAGGTTTGGTCGGAAGGGCAAGCTAAGGCCTAGGTTCATTGGGCTTTATCGTGTATTGAAGTGCATAATACCAGTTGCTTATCTACTTGAGTTACCTCCAGAGTTGGATAGGATTCATGATGTGTTCCATGTCACTATGTTGAGGCGATATCGCTCTGATGCTACGTACTTCGTCTCGACTGAGGAGGTTGAGGTTAGACCAGACCTGACTTTTAAGGAAGAGCCAGTTTAGATTTTAGATTGCTATGTGAAAGTTCTGAGAAGGAAGTCTGTTCCACTGGTTAAGGTGCTATGCTGTAATCACAGCTCTGAGGAAGCTACGTGGGAACCCGAGGAGGTGATGCGACAGTAATACCCTCACCTATTTTGATCAGGTAAATTTCGAAGCTAAAATTTCTTTTACGAGGTAGAGTTGTAACGCCCCAAAAATATTAGGTCTTTATTTTTGTATATTGTGTTGCTTAAGCATGAGCCTTTCCCAATGGTGGAGTGTCCTGAGAGGTGCTGGGAAGGTCCTGCGTTCAAACTTTGGCTAGTACAAAATTTTGGTTTTTTTTTGAGTTAAGCCTTCCTCTGGTTAGTTGGTCTTTTAAATTAAATTGGATAAAGTATGGCATAGGAAGTTTGTCAGTCTAATGGCAAGGGGCGTGTAGAGTGATCTTGGAGGTCTTGAGTTTGAATCGTGTTGCGCACAAGGATGATACTTTTGCTATTGTGCTGTGGGAGTGTCCTAAGTTGACCGAAATTGGAGTGTTTGAATGAGTTTGAATGGGTGGTTGAGAGAGAGAATCTAGGAGATAATGGAGGAATTTGGATGTTGATCAGGTTGAAGGATGTGTGGAGAGATTTTAGGAGAATTGTGGGGAGTTGGGGAGTGAGGAAGTAGTTACCCGAAAGTAGGACTTGTCAATGTGCTAATTCGATTTTTGGTTTGCTAGTGTCGAATTTGTGCTCCTCTTTTGGTATTAGCCATGATCTTTTAGAGCCTTCTCTCTTTGTTTTTCATTCTTTTTAGGTTTTTTGCATTTGGGGTCTTTCGGTTCTAGTAAGTGCTATTCTACTTTTCTCTTTAACTGTTTGTGCTTGAGCTCTCGCCTTTCTCACAACTTTTCTCAACGTTTTGTTTTTGTTGATTGAACATCTGTTGCTTCTTTACCTCTCAAATCCTTTGGTTTAGACTAGGGTGACCAAGTCTGCCATTTCCTTCTTTTCTCTTCTTTAATGTGCAAATACACCTTGTTGGCAGAATATTAATTTCCATTTACCCTCTGGGTATCGACTTTATCTTCATTGCTGATATTGGTGGTAAGTGTTGTTATTTTACTTTGGTCTTGTTCACCTCTTTTCTCTATACCGAATCTTTTATGCTTTTCTTAACATCTTTTTCTGGGCGGCGCTTGGTAGGGGAGTGTCTACGCTAGCTGTGCCTTATGGTGGTGGTCTTCCTTTTAGAGTTTGTGAACCGATTATTGCCCTCCTAAGTTTCAGTTTAACATCCTTGGTAAGGGGCTATGCACTCAGTTAGATTCATGTACGTGTTTTATGTTAGTAATACGTCTATTTGAAACACAGGTAATCTTTAGGGGAGTTTGTGATCAAGATCGTTGGGGTGAGGGTGGAGTCTTCATTGGTGCGAAAATGGAAAGTATTGGTGAAGTAGTTATGATTAGTGTAGAGGGATGCTAATCCTGTTGTTTCTTACTAATGGAGTATTTTGTTGAAGTGTAGGCTTGGGACTCAAGGGCTACTTGCGCATTTTCGTCCAAGGTGTGTAGTCACACTGTCATTAGCAATAGATCAACAAAAGCCAAAAATGTTCGACTGTTGGTATTGCACGAGTGTACGCACGCACAAGTGGTGAGCCGAATGCTCAAAACATGGGCATTCGATTGAAGAGGCCACTATGAATGAGTTCATAGGCTTAGGTCGATTTTGGGCCAAAATGGGTCGTGTGGGTCCCACGGGCTCGTGAGCCTCGCACGGGCAGTTCGCACGGATAGGTGGAGATTGTTGGGCTGGTTGTGTAGTTTGCACGGCCAAGGCCATTAGTTGGGCTTATTGGGCCACACAAGCTTGTGGGCCCACATAGGCTTGGGCCCATTTATGCTGTTTAATTATTATGGTTGCATGGGTCACACGAAACGAATTTAGACCTATTGTTGGGGCCAGTAAGTGTACTTGGACTCTAATATATGAAATGACTGTTATACCCCTATGAGGTAAATGATCAAAATACCCCTATGTGTTGTATGATTGTTTGAGCATGCCATTCTTATCGTATGTACATTTATATTATTTTGCATTTGATAAACCGTAAATTATACATATTTTTACCCCATGTTTAATGCATTTTATAAATGATTTCTCATTAGAATTGGTGAATTCGATGCTCCTAATGCTTTAATTTCATGTTTTGTACCCAGGAGAGCACCAAGAGTAAAAAGGAGCCAAAAATGAGAAAAAAGGGACAAAACAGACCAAATCGAGAAGATGACATGGCTTAAGCCTTACCACACGGGCAGCTCACACGCCAATGTCTTTCGAGGGTGTTGGCCAAGGCTTTCACGATTCACACGGCCTGGCCATTGACCCACACGGTCGTGTGCAATTTAACGAATCGAACACGGCCGTGTCACACGGGCATGTCCCTGCTAAGCCCAAGATAAGTCCAATTTGGAAAAGGCCACTTTGGAGGGTTTCTAGGTATTCCAAAGCCTATAAATACGCACTAAAGGAGGAGAAAAAGGGAGACAGAGAAGAGGGGTAAAGAATTACCCTAAGAAAGTCGATTGATCCATCTCAGAAGCTGGATTCATCATCAAGACTGAAGTTCTCTCCTCAATTCCCCTTCAGGAGTTTTGGGTTTTCTTTATGTTTTGTATTCTTATTTAGTAATGAACTAAATCCCCTAAATACCTAAGGGGAATGAAACCTAAGATGAATCTTGTTATTATTTTCTGAATCGTATGATAAATATTTAACTTGTTCTTAATTATGTGTTCTTAATTCTTGCTTTGATATCCCAGGATACTGATTCAAGACACGCTCTTATTCAGAAGAGGAATAGACCCTGTCTAAGAGTACATTTGTCATAAATAAGCGGAGTTGATTGCGCGCCTAGAAATAGGGTGACAAGATTTTGCTGGATTAGGGTGAAACCTATTAAGGTGATCCATAGATCGAGTTAATGCAACCCTAGAGTGTTAATTAGATAAAAGTCTCGGTTATTCAATCTAGGGATTAGACGTTATTAGTCCTGAATAGGGATACTAGCATAACTTATGGATCTCTACGAAACAAGTTGAATGAATAAATTGTTCGATTCGGAGCCAGAATAACAAGTACAGTCTATGTGGATTTTTCCTTCGGTATTGTCTCAAGTCAATCGATATTCCCAAAAGCAATTCCCCAATTCTTTTCTCTGTGCGTTTTTAGTTTAAATAATTAGTTAATTAAAACAAACCCCTTTTATTCTTAGGCTAGATAATAAAAAGATAGTTATTACTAGTACTTTTGGTTCCCTTGGGTACGATATCCCAATCTTGCCATTACTATACTATTGTTCGATAGGTGCGCTTGCCTTTTCGTCGTGATAATAGTTAGTCTAGGTTTGATCTTCATTATAAATATTTATTACTTGTTACGAATCATGATCAAGTTTTTGTTGCGTTGTCGGGGAACTGAAATATTAGGAACACTAAATTTTTATTAATTTAGCCATTTATTTTTCTTGCAATTTTATTTTATTTTATTATTTATTAATTTACTTATTCTCTCTATTGGCAGGTTTTTATAGTTTATGACTAGAAGAAACCCATCAGGACCATTACTTTTTGATGAAGAAATTGATCGTACAATTTGCAAAAATCAAAGAGAAATAAGGCATAATTTACGCTACACGGAGAACGAGCGAGAATACGATACTCAAACCCCAACCGACGAGATGGTTGAAAACCCAGGCAATCAGCTGCCTCCTGCAATTGCAGCTAATCAAAATCCTGCTCCACGTACTATGTATGATTATGCTAAACCTTCTATAACAGGAACTGAGTCTAGTATAGTTAGACCTGCTATTGCTGTGAATAATTTCGAACTAAAACCTAACACAATTCAGGTGATACAACAGTTTGTTCAGTTTGATGGTTTGTAAGATGAGGATCCCAACACACACTTGGCGAATTTTCTTGAATTTTGTGATACATTCAAAATCAATGGCGCTTTTGATGATGCCATTCATCTTCAGTTATTTCCCGTTTCACTGAGAAACAAAGCTAAACAATGGTTGAACTCGTTACCACGAGGGTCTATCACTACTTGGGAATAAATGACTGAGAAATTTTTACTAAAATATTTTCCCCCGGCTAAAATGGTTAAATTACGTAATGATATCTCTTCTTTTGTGCAGATGGATTTAGAAACACTTTACGATGCATGGGAGAGATACAAGGACTTACTGAGAAGGTGCCCTCACCATGGGTTACCGCTTTGGCTACAAGTTCAAACGTTCTATAATGGTGTGAATCCCTTGACAAGACAAATGATTGACGCAACTGCTGGCAGAACCATCAACAATAAAATATCGGAGGATGCATATGAATTTATAGAGGAGACGTCACTAAATAACTATCAGTGGCAAGTTATGAGGACAAAGCCAACAAAAATAGCCAACGTCTATCACATCGATTTAGTCACCATGCTCTCAAATCAGGTAGAACTTCTCAATAAAAAGATTGATAGTTTTCTTGGTTCTGCACAGGTTCATCCAGTAATGAGATGTGACTCAAGCGGAGGAGGTGTGCATACAGAATATCAATCCTTCAATCCCACAACCGAAGATGAACAAGTCAACTATATGGGTAATAATAACTTTAGATCTCAAAATAACCCATACAGTAATATTTATAATGCAGGTTGAAGGAACTACCCAAATTTTTCCTGGGGAGGTCAAGGAAATCCAAAGCCACAAAATCCTCAAGGTTTTCAATAGCCACCTTATCAACAGAAGAAAAAACCAAACCTTGAAGAGATGCTTTCTAAATTCATCTCGGTGTCAGAAACCCGTTTCCAAAATACCAAGACAGTACTTAAGAATCAACAAGCATCGATCCAAGGACTCAAAACTCAGATAAGCCAGCTGTCTAAAGTAATCTCGGAAAAACCTCCAGAAAATTTATTTAGTAATACCAAATCCAAAGAGCATGTCAAAGCAGTTACACTAAGGAGTGGGAAAGTTTTAGTGGAATCTAAAAAAAGGTTAGCACAAGAAGCCGTGGAAAGTAAAAGGAGGGAAGAAAAAACCAAAAATAGTGACAAACCAGTACCGAAGGAATATTCACCACCGGTTCCATATCCAGCAAAATTAAAAAGAGATCATATTGATGCACAATTCGGTAAGTTTCTTGAACTTTTTAAGCAATTACATATCAACTTACCTTTTGTTGAAGCTATCTCGCAGATGCCTACATACGCAAAATTTTTAAAGGAGCTTTTAATAAATAAAAGGAAGTTTGAGGACTTATCTACAGTAGAACTCAACGAGGAGTGCTCCGCCATACTCCAAAATAAGCTCCCAACCAAACTAAAAGATCCAGGAGGTTTTACTATCCCTTGCTTAATTGGTAATCTGAATATTGAAAAAGCACTGGCTGATTTAGGCGCTAGTATTCATTTGATGCCCTATAAAATGTTCAAATAGCTTGGTCTTGGGGAACCTAAACCCACTAGGATGAGTATTCAATTAGCCGATAGATTTGTTAAATATCCCAGAGGTATTTTAGAAGACGTACTCGTAAAAGTAGATAAATTTATATTCCCTGTTGATTTAATCGTGCTTGACATGGATGAAGATGTGGAAGTACCCTTAATTTTAGGACACCCATTCCTAGCCACTGCAAGAGCTGTGATTGACGTAGGCGACGGTAAATTGGTACTTAGAGTAGGTGACAAGGAAATGATCTTTTAAATTTATGATTCTATGAGATTCTTTAGGGAACAAGATGATTCATGTTATTTCATTGACTCTATTGATCATATTACTCAAGACTCTTTTCAGGAAATTGTACAAGAGGAGACGACAGAATCGTGTCCAACACCAGAAACACCAGAAAAGGAGATAGGTGAGGAACCTAATAACCATCTGTCAAGACAAGTAGAATACGAGGGTATTATGATCAACGATGAACTTAAGCAAAAACCCTCGATTGAGGAGCCTCCCAAACTGGAACTTAAACAATTACCAAACCATTTAGAATATGCATTCCTTGGAAATAATTCTACATTACCAGTTATTATTGCTTCTAATTTCCAACCCAAGGAGAAAGAGGAATTAATCCAAGTATTAAAAGAACATAAGAAGGCCATAGCATGGAAAATTTCTGACATTAGAGGAATCAGTCCATTTTTTTTCACCCACAAAATATTAATGGAAGATGAATACAAACCATGTGTGCATGCTCAAAGACGTTTGAACCCCAACATGAAGGAAGTTGTAAAAGCCGAGGTAATTAAACTTCTAGATGCTGCAATTATTTATCCTATTTCTGACAGTTCTTGGGTAAGTCCAGTGCAGGTTGTCCCTACGAAAGGAGGCATGACGATTGTGACCAACGAGAAGAATGAACTAATCCCAACAAGAACGGTTACAGGATAGAGAGTTTACATAGACTACAGGAAACTAAATGACACCACAAGAAAAGATCACTTTCCCTTGCCATTCATTGACCAAATGTTAGAAAGATTATCGGGACACATGTATTACTGCTTCCTAGACAGACTCTCTGGTTACTTTCAAATCCCAATAGCTCCTGAAGATCAAGAAAAGACGAAATTCACATGCCCATATGGTACATTCGCTTATAGTAGAATGCCTTTTGGATTATGTAATGCCCCTGCTACTTTTCAGCGCTGTATGATAGCTATATTCGACGAACTCGTGGAAGATATCATTGAAGTCTTCATGGATGATTTTTTGATATTCGGTAACTCTTTCCATCTCTGCCTTAAAATTTTAAAAGAAGTTTTAATAAGATGTGAAGAAAAAAACCTTGTGATTAACTAAGAGAAATGTCATTTCATGGTTCAAGAAGGTATTGTACTAGGGCATAAAATTTCTAGTAAAGGGATTGAGGTGGATAAATCTAAAGTAGAAACAATCGAGAAATTACCACCTCTTAGTTCAGTTAAGGCTATTAGAAGCTTTTTAGGACATGCTGGTTTTTATAGAAGATTCATTAAGGATTTTTCTAAAATAGCTAAGCCTTTAACTAAATTGCTAGAAAAAGATATACCTTTTAACTTCGATCAGGAATGTTTAGAAGCATTTAACACTTTAAAGGATAAACTAATTAATGCTCCAATTATAATTGCACCTGATTGGAACTTGCCATTTGAACAAATGTGTGACGTGAGTGATTTTACAGTAGGTGCAGTACTTGGACAGCGAAGAGACAAGCATTTTCAACCTATCTATTACACCAGAAAAACCTTAATGGCTGCACAAGAAAACTATACTACCACGGAAAAAGAGTTGCTAGCTGTGGTTTTTGCTTTTGATAAATTTCAATCATATCTCATATTGTCTAAAGTTGTTGTTTACACTGACCATTCCGCCCTTCGCTATCTTTTAACTAAAACCGATGCAAAACCTCGACTCATCCGATGGATTTTCCTTTTGCAGGAAATTGACTTGGAAATTCAGGACAAGAAAGAAGCTGAAAATCTAGCGACTGATCATCTGTCCAGGATCGAGAAAACAAATACAAGAGAACTAGATGATGTGAAAATAAATGATTCGTTCCCTGAAGAATAATTTTTCACTATATCTGACTCCGAGGTACCTTGGTTTGCAGACATCGCAAATTTTTTAGCTGCTAACATTATCCCAAAAGGGTTAACACACTAGCAAAAGAAGTGATTCTTTAATGATGTAAAAAACTACTTTTGGGACGATCCATTTCTGTTTTGCAGATGTGCAGATCAAGTCATCAGAAGATGCGTTACAGGATCAGAAATATCAAAAATATTGGAACACTGCCACTCAGGGCCAACTGGAGGACACTATAGTGGAACAAATACCGCACACAAAATACTTGAATCAGGTTTTTATTAGCCTTCATTATTCAAAGACGCTATCTGGTATGTTACTTTATGTGACAAATGCCAACAGATAGGTAACATATCTAAACGTGATGAAATGACTCAAAACTATATGCTTTCTTGTGAAATATTTGACGTGTGGGGTATCTATTTCATGTAACACCCTGAATTTGGGCCTAGAAGTTTTGGGCCTTGAGCATGTGAGCGGTTGAAGGTAGCTTATAATATTTTGTTGTGCGTGTAAATTTCATTAATGAAGGCTTATTTTAGTGGTTAAGTGTGCTGAGAAGTGTTGGAGAAGTCCTGGGTTCAAACCTGGACTCTAGCAAAAATTTTGGTTTAAGGTGAATCAAACCCTGGGTGTAGTAGGTAGGCTTTAAGAATATTGTTGGGGAAATTGTGCCACAAAAAGCCTTGTGGTCTAGTGGCAAAGTAGTGCCACATAAGAGGCAGGAAGGTGGCATCATAGAGTTGGTAAGGGGTCTGGGGTTCGAAACTCATGGCAATCAAAGAGCATTTATTTTGCTATGTTGGGACGACAAGAGTTGGTGTTGGTTTTAAACTCTGGTGATAGAGGGATCTCACATCGGGAAGCTCAGATAAGAGTGGATGAGAAGATGGCTTTAAATAGAGAGAACCATGAGGAGAGTAAAGGTACCTTTCTTGGCTGATCCCTTTCGCTTTATGGCGTGCTCGTTTGGGTTGGACGTCGGCTAAGAGTGCTCGGAGCGCGGATTAACTCCAGTCTCCTATCAGGTGTGTATTTCTCATACTATAGCTGTAGGATGGCTACTTCGGGCCGTGATAGGCCGAAAGGGGCCATGTGGGCCCAATGGGCCTACGGGCCCAATTGGATAAGTTGTTTGATTCTGTAGTAAATATTGGACTAGGCTAGGTGAATCTCATATCTGTGGCTAGATTTGGGCTAAAAGGGCCACACGAGCGTGTGGGCCCATTTGGGCCGAGAATGGGCTTTAGGTCGATTCGTATTGTTATCCATGTTTAAAATATTTAAGTTTACCAAATTACTAAAATACCCTCAACTTGTAAAATTATCAAAGTACCCTCGATTTAAAAAATTACCTTTTTACCCTCGATTTACAAAATTACTATTTTACCCTCGATTTATAGAATTACCATTTTGCCTTCAATTTACAAAATTACTATTTTACCCTCAATTTACAAATTTACCATTTTACCCTCGATTTACAAAATTACTATTTTACCCTCGATTTATAGAATTACCATTTTACCCTCGATTTACAGAATTATTGTTTTACCCTCGATTTAAAAAATTATTGTTTTACCCTCAATTTATAAAATTACCATTTTTCCCCTAGAGTGTTAAATGATTATTTTGCCTTTGTGGGCAAGTGACTCACTTGGACTGTGTGGTTGACGGATTTGATTGTGAATATATGTTGGTGATATGAATGACTTGACTGTGACTGTTTGATTCAAATATGGGCATGATATTCTGATTCTGTATGTTGTATGCCGTGACATGTATATCTGTTGCATGGGATACGGGTTATATTGATGGAGGAAGCGTTCTGGCAGCCTCGCTGCAATATGGTGGCCTCGCCACATATATCTATTCTGGTGACTTCGTCACAATATCTGGCAGCCTCGCTGTAATCTGGTGGCTTCGCCACATATATATATCTGTTCTGGTGGCCTAGCCACAATATCTGTATCTGGTGACTTCGTCACAATATCTGGCAGCCTCGCTGCAATTTCTGTGGTGTGTAGCAGCTAGGTGGGTCGAGTAGTCTCCCCACATGCTGTAAGGTTGGTACGGGAGTGTATACGGCTGGATTGGGCTGGGATTGCATTCACATTCTGATTTTGATTTTGTTACCTGATACTGATTCTGATTCTAATTCTGTCACCTAATTCTGATTCTAATTCTGATTTTGATTCTCATTTTGATTCTAGTTCTGATAATGTTTCTTATTCTATAATGGGCTAAGGCCCAATGGATACTGAAACTGTAAGTAAGGTTGGGGCCAGACTTTTAATTCTTTTATATGACTGACTGTTCCTTTTTAGTAGGGGATTTCACACTGAGTTTTCGTAAACTCACCCCGTTTATTAACCTTTCAGGTAATTTCCAGCCTTAGACGGATCGGAGCTGCGAGGGGCTCGGAGGAAGCCACACATACTGTTTATTTTAGAATTTTGATTATTACTTTTAAATGTTTTATGTGGGTTGTAGTAAAGCCGTTGTAATTTTCTGGATTTCAAATTTGGAATTTTATTTATTGTTCTTATAATTGCTAGTATTAAAACACGGTTTTCCAAAGCAACTACTGTTGTTCAAAACATCACGTATCCGCAATTGTTTTTAAAATAAGCTTTCGCAACTACCAAGATTTTTACAAAGTTGTTAAGAATGTTATTTAGCTGAGGTTTTCTAACAAGGCTTAAAAAGGGTATAAGTTTTTAATTATTAAGAAGGGTTTTTAATGGAAACATGGTTTTTGAAAAATACTTCAATGTGACACACCAGATTCAAGCCAAACTTCCAGGCCGGGTTTGGGGTGTTACATTTCATGGGTCCATCCCCCAGTTCATTTGGAAATAAATATATCTTAGTAGTAGTTGACTACATGTCCAAATGGGTAGAAGCTCAAGCTCTACCTACTAATGATGTATGTTTCCTTAAAAAACTCTTTTCAAGATTCGGAACACCTAGAGCAATTATCAGCGACAGGGGCACTCATTTTTGTAATACCCAATTTGAAAAAACCCTTAAGAAATACGGAGTTCATCATAGAACGACCACCCCATACCATCCTCAAACTAATGGACAAGCTGAAGTAGCAAACCGAGAACTCAAACGGATCCTTGAAAAAATGGTAGAATCAAATAGAAAAGACAGTGCAATAAAAATAGACGATGCCTTATGGGCTTACAGAATCGCTTTTAAGACTCCTATAGGGACATCACCTTACAAACTTGTTTATGGCAAAAGTTATCATCTCCCATTTGAACTTGAGCATAAAGCTCTTTGGGCTATTAAATTTCTAAACCTTGATCCCGAACTTGTAGGAAAAAACAGGTTGATGCAGCTGAATGAGCTAGATGAATGGCAAGCCAATGCATACGAAAATTCATGCCTATACAAGGAAGCAACAAATCGACGCCATGATGTTCGTTTAAAGCAATGGAAACAATTTGAAGTTGGAGATCTTGTCTTACTATACAACTCAAGACTCAAATTGTTTCCCGAGAAACTAAAATCACGATGGCCAGGACCCTTCGTAATTCAATCTGTTCATCCATATGGCACGATAGAGGTAAGTCACCCATCATATGGTTCTTTCAAAGTAAACGGATGTGTCAAACTTTATAATCGTAAGGATTTTAAATTCGATGGAGAGGAGTTACGACTCCACAAACTGCCCTGAAGATACTAACAAGGTAACAGTCGAGCTTATACTATAAACAAGCGCTTCTCAAGAGGCAACCCGAGTACTAACCATTTTAAATTATTTTAAATTCAAGTTTTAAACATTTAGGTCACTAACAGAGTATTTGAAGCACAGGTTCCCACAATCACACGGTTGGTAACATGGCCGTGCTTAAGGCCGTGTGCCCAACATGGAGGGAAACACGACCGTGCGATACGGCCATGCGAAAATAGAGTAAATGATTTTCCCCAAAACACGGGGTGCGATAAATCCCCACGGTCGTGTGACATGGCCGTGGGTGCACTTGATAAGAAAAACACGGGTGTGGGGATAGAAACCCACGGGCGTGCCAAGGACAAGGCTCGATTCTGTTTCTTCGATACGGGCGGGCGACACGCCCGTGCCCTTCAGCCATGTACAACAATCCACGAGCGTGCTACCATAACACACGGGCATGGGAGAAGTGAACAAAGCTAGGCACAGCCATACGATATGGTCATGTACAACACACACCCAAGACACACAGGCGTGGGAGAATAACCAATCACGACCTAAAATTGCAAAATTCGAAACACACGTGCTCAACCTCATAAGTACAAAGGCGTGGCCCTAGGCCGTGTGGCCCTCCCCTATATAAGCAAATCACTGTTCATTTTCTTCTTCCTTTCCAAAGCCCTAGCCAAAATCTCCCCTTCTCCACTCCCTCATCCCTATTCTCAGCCACCACTACCTTCTCGTCCAATTCATGTGGCAGCTTCATATGCTAACATCTCTGAGCACCTCACCCGATTCAAGCTTCAGTGTTTTCAACAATTTGACAACATTGATGCTACTACGGCAGAGTTGTTAGCACCTCCACATCCCATCGCCAGTCTCACCTCGTAAACCATCCAGTGATGAGGATATTTAGAAATATTTATTTATCATTTTATGTTTTTAATTGAAACTACTTTTTATTTTTTTAGATTTTAGAATTTTATTTTTAATCATGAATTTCAGTTATTCCTTTTCGAGTACTTATTCTTCCTAATATCCCCTAAAAAGTTCCTAATTTTATCACAGTTATATAGAACTCCTAAGCTCATCATCACATAGGAACCACAACTCCACCGAGAAAGGTTCTCCACAACTGCCATGTCTTGCTTGACCACGACCATAGCTACCACTAGATATAATATTCTTTTCGCGTAGGACTTATGGCCTAATGAACCTCTACGACCACCGGCGTATCCTACTCCACTCTCAAACCGATCACTCTCCAAAACTCTAAGTTCGAGGAATTCATCATATAGGAAGTTTCACTTCTCTCCCTATCTTATTTTTATTCTCTAACATCTATCTTTGTACATTGAGGGCAATGTACATCTTAAGTGTGGGGGGGAGGGTATTCATTAATCATCACCTTATTCTCATGAAAAACTCTCATATCATATTTAGGATAAATTTTAATTGATTTATGATTCTGATTGATATATCTTGAATTAAAATATAGGGATTTATGCATTGGTTATTTAAACTTTAAGACATTAGAGAATCAAGCATGATAAGTCGATTTTTAAGCAATTAAAATTATAGGTTGTTTCCCCAAGTCTAGGTATTACTTTGAATTAGAATTCACGAGTCTAGACATCAAAAAGCCAAAATTTTTGTGAGATTTTTGAGCCTTTTGAGCATCTATTCATCCTTTCATCCTCACTTTTATTATTGCTTTGAGTATGTCAGTATTGAACTGTTATTCTAGAACTTGCTTGATTATGCATGTCGAGACCACACCATTTGATTTGATATATGAAAATGATTAAGGCACTTAGGATTAGCCCACTCATGCCATGAAAAGCCTACCTCTACGATTAACCCCTAGTAAACCCCCTTGAGCCTAACAAGCCATTCCTTGTATTACCCTTAATATTAACCATTAACCCATTATTGTTGAAATCGCCAAAATTAATTTGATCCCTATTTTTGTCGAGATATGAGTTGGAAAAGTTGCTTAGCTATGTTTTTCTTCTTTATTTAACTTGTTCTTAAAAAAAACTATGTATACATATTAGTAATTCCATATTCTGAGAAGAAGCTCTGTTGTACGCAAGTGAAGGTTAACTCTTTTTCTAGTTAGGCAATTTTTCAATTCAATCTCGATTCTAACCCTTTCTTTCAGCTTGTAACCACACCCCCTAACCAAACCTCATTACAACCCTCTAAAGACCTTTTAATTGATGTATCATCTTAAATTATAGTGGTGGAGATTTGATTTTCATGCAAGCCTATGGTAATGACTTTTCATTATTGACTATTGAGTGCTTCATTTATTGTCCTTAAACACCTCGAGTGATTTAAGTGAATCTGTAGTGAGGATGTGAAACTCTGTGATATTCTGAATCAAAAGTAATTACTTAGATGAGGGGAGACACCTATGTTTGCATGAATAAAATACTCAACTTGGAATGTTTGAAACTTTTATGTTCTTTTAGTTGAACTCTCAATGTATGATTACCTGTGGATTATTTTGAGATATTATCGATAAAAATTATAAATTGACAAGAATTTATCTTGATTATGAGTTGAGAATTTTGCTTGAGGACAAGCAAATGCTTAAGTGTGGTGGTATTTGATAAACCATAAATTATACACATTTTTACCCCATATTTAATGCATTTTATAGATGATTTCTCATTAGAATTGGTGAATTCGACGCTCTTAATGCTTTAATATCATGTTTTGTACTCAGGAGAGCACTAAGAGTCAAATGGAGGCAAAAACGAGCCAAAAAGGGACAAAACGGACCAAATCAAGAAGATGACACGGCTTAAGCCTTGCCACACGGGCAGGTCAGACGCTCGTGTCTTTTAAGGGTGTCGGCCAAGGCTTTCATGATTCACACAGCCTGGCCATTGACCCACATGGCCGTGTCCAATTTAACGGATCGAACACGGCCTAGCAATCACGTCACAAGGCCGTGTCACACGGGCGTGTCCCTGCTGAACCCAAGTTAAGTCCAATTAGAAAAAGGCCACCTTGGAGGGTTTCTAGGCATTCCAAAGCCTATAAATACGCACTAGAGGAGGAGAAAGAGGGAGACAGAGAAGAGGGGTAAGGAATTACTCCAAGGAAGCCGATTGATCTATCTCAGAAGCCGGATTCATCATCAAGACTGAAGATCTCTCCTCAATTCCCCTTCAAGAGTTTTGGGTTTCCTTTATGTTTTGTATTCTTTATTCTTCTGAGATTTTTTCTTATTTAGTTATGAACTAAATCCCCTAAATACCTAAGGGGAATGAAACCTAAGACGAATCTTGTTATTATTTTCTGAATCGTATGATAAATATTTAACTTGATCTTAATTATGTGTTCTTAATTCTTGCTTTGATATCCCAGGATACTGATTCAAGACACACTCTTATTTAGAGGAGGAATAGACCCTTTCTAAAAGTATATTTGGCATAATTAAGCGGAGTTGATTGTGCGCCTTGAAATAGGGTGACAAGATTTTGCCAGATTAGGGTGAAACCTAATAAGGGGATCCATAGATCGAGTTAATGCAACCCTAGAGTGTTAATGAAAGAAAAGTCTCGGTTATTTAATATAGGGATTAGACGTTATTAGTCTTGAATAGGGATAATAACATAACTTAGGGATCTCTACGGAACAAGTTGAATGAATAAATCATCCAATTCGGAGCCAGAATAACAAGTACGGTCTAGGTGGATTTTTCCTTAGGTATTGTCTAAAGTCAATCGGTTTTCCCAAAAGCAATTCCCCAATTATTTTCTCTGTGCATTTTTAGTTTAAATAATTAGTTAATTAAAACAAACCCCTTTTATTCTTAGGCTAGATAATAAAAAGATAGTTATTACTAGTACTTTTGGTTCCCTTGGGTGCAATATCCCGGTCTTGCCATTACTATACTATTGTTCGATAGGTGCGCTTGCCTTTTCGTCATGATAATAGTTAGTCTAGGTTTGATCTTCATTATAAATATTTATTACTTGTTACGAATCACGTGATCAGCATTGCATGGGGTGGGATTTATCTTGTTGGAGGAAGTGTACTGAAAGGCTATAAGCCTATTTGCTGGCAACTTTGCTACAAATACTGTTAGTATCAAAACCAATACTTTATTCTGGAGTGTAGGGATGGGTGGGTTGATTTATTCCCCACGTAGAGTGTAGGGCTGGACGGAGTGGAGTGTAGAGGATGGTTGGGTAGGATCTCTTTATGCATTACTGATAGTGTACTGAGTTGGGCTAAGGCCCACACTGATATTGCTACTGATATGGGCTTAAGCCCAGACTGTTCAACACTGTTTGTGTGATTGTTTTTTCAATAAATAAGGATTACACACTGAGTTTCATACTCACCTTTTCTACTTAACTATGCAGGTAATCCTTAGGCTGGTCGGTGCTGCGAGGGACTCGGAGACAGCCACACCACTGTTTATAATTTCGTTATAGATTTTAGTAAGAGTATATTTATTTGGGGTATTTTATGTAATAAGGTCGTTTTAAGTTTTTATTTTCATTTGTGGATTTTATTTATATCTGTTAGCCGTAGGATGCGGGTTTTCAGAAAAACATAAGAAACGGGTTTCCAACTATCAAGCTACGTAACCTGATTTAAGAGCTTCCGCAACGAAAATGATTTTAAGTAATATAAAAACCTGATACGAGACATGTTTTACTAAATGAACCTGTATTCTAGCAAATGGATTAAACAAGTCGGTTTTACAAAAGAATCACAAATAATGTTATTTATGTAAAAGGGATTTTCTACTAAATCTACGATATTTTCGAAACCCACCTCAATGTGACATCACAGATGCGGCCTTAACGTCTAGGCCAGGTTGGGGGTGTTACAAAAGCAACACGAGAATTTTTATAGTGCCTAAGAGTTCATGACAAAGCTGGAGAATTGTTTGAATGTCAAGTCGCATTGGCTTGAAAATCCACTATTACAAATTTGATAAGCTCTTAGCAAAAACAAATCACTCTAGCCAAAGAGCATTTGCTTAAGCTTATGGGATTCTTTCCGGAAGCGGAAGACAATGGGGCTGAACTAGACGTGAACACTCATGTAACACCCTTAATCTATCTCCCTCGATAGATTAGGGTTATAGAGTGTTACAATTTAATTAGAAACATTTAACTTGAAACAAAACCAATTTTTCAAATTAAATAATAACATTCAAAAATTCATCTTAATTAAAGTAAAATTGCACTTACGGGTTTTAAACCAAGCCTACAGGGCCCAAAAAATAGTTTAGGAACGTTCGGGGATAATTTTAAAATAAAACAAAAATTTTTGGAAAATTGAAAAATCTTAGAAACAAGGGTCACACGATAGTGTGACATAGCCCAGACCGCGTGGCTTGAAAAGTTGTGTGGCCAATCGTGTACAATTCGAAGTATGGGACACATGACCATGCCCTAGCCCATGTGTCCACTTGTGTTGGTATTCAAAATAGGGTCACACGATTGTGTCACAGGCTGTGTGCCAAACCGTGTATATTTAGATTGAAATATTGTTCAAATCCTTAACTAATGAGTTTGCTGGTTTTAGGGTCGCTTACAACTTAAGGAACAAGGCGTTTACCTTGACTCAACTCATGAAGGAATTACAATCCTATGAGTTGATGCTAAATGGTGGTAAGCCAGTTCAAGAGAAACTTGAGGCAAACTTAGTTGTGTGCCCCACATCCTCTAAGGAGAAAGAAAAAGCTAAGGGAAATAAGAAACTGACTAAGTCTTTACTTCCACCTCGTGTGGAAAGGAAGAAGGCTAAGAAGTCAAAAGATCCTAAAAAGATCATATGTTTCTTCTGCAACAGGAAAGGGCATATCAGATCAAACGACTAGGAGTATTTGGATTACCTAGCCAAAAAAGGCAAAGGTATGAAGCTCTTTATGGTTGAAGCTTACTTAGTGGAAGAATCAATTGACAATTGGGTTATTGATTTTGAAGTCACTAACCATGTGTATGTTTCTTTACAGGGGTTAAAAAAAAAGTTTAGGTGACAGGAGCCTCTCGTTGCGGATCGGAGATGGGAGCTATGTTTCTGCTGAAGCAGTTGGACAAGTTATTTTACATTTTTGATAATTTTAGGAAGATTTTTTAAGGAATATATTTTATGTACTAATAGGAATTTAATTTCTGTAGCATGTTTATTTTATGACGATTATACTGTGACATTCAATAAAAGGATTGTTGTAACAACCCATTTTTAGCGATGTCAAAAACAGTGATTTTGGGTGTACGACTCTGACAAGTGATTAAATATTTTAACGTTTATTTAATTTCTATAGGGTTAATTTAATGTAACATTAAATTTTCATTAAGAAATTTTGAAGTTTAAACGGTTAAGTAATTTCTGAAATGCCCTTTTATTAAATCATAAAAGTTACAAAAGTCGATCTTTATTAGCTACAAGTATTAAATGGTTATGGAACATTAAACTAATGGACTTAATGGATAAATATACCATATTGTTAGTTAGTGGGTGAGTATGGCATGGGTTTTGGTGTTATTTTGATAATATAAAATGGTTAATTTTGTAATTATGTAAATTAGAAATTAAGTAAAAGATGACAAATAGTATATCATCATCTTCCTCCTTTCCTTTTCTTCTTTGAAACCATAAAAGCCATAGCCAAAGGGAGAACTAGGTTCAGCCAAGCTCATTTCTATTGCATGGTATGTAGTTTTGTCCCATTTTTAGTGATTTTTATGTTTTTAAGCTCTGCTATCCCGGGGGTCAATTTGTAAAACTGTTAAATGTTTAGGGACTTTCCATGAATGAGTTTGTAGTGTTAGTGAATTTAATTAATGGAGTATTAAGATTGGTTGTTAAATAGACACATTTTTGTTAAGTAATTTTTAATGAATTTGAGCTAAATGACTTATTTAAGAAAATGGTAAAATTCGTTGATAATTTTATGAATAATGAAAGGTATGGGCCATAAAGGACCTTAGAGAAAATCAGATATCATGATATTTTATTGATTGTGGTTTAATTGTGAGTTTGAGATTTAGGGACTATTTTGCATAAAAGTTAAAAAATTAGGGGTAAATTCATAATTTTACATTAAGATGGGTTATAAGTTAGAATCTATAAAGTTAAGCTATTTGAATTATTTAATCGAGTCAAATTATTATTTAGATCAAGAAAAGAATCAATCAGACTTGAATCAGGGAATGACAAAAACTCAGATTAGTTGTCAATTTAGCTGTAATAACCGTGGTGATCAAGGTAAGTTCATATAGAGATAAAAAAATTGTCATTTAATGTCTTGAAATGAGTTTACTTATTGTAATATATTAGATTTACTGTGACTCAATGATTATGATAATATTTCAAAATGTTGAAGGTTAATTAATCTCATTGAACCTTAAAAATTCTTAGGATACAAATGACATGTCATTAGGGGTTTTAGGTTTCGGATGCTAATCTGGAATGTCCTATCGATGTTGAGGTCCTGCATTTGTTGTAGATTCTCCACAGCTTGTGTGAGCAGCATCATGTAGCCAACATTCTAATCCACAGGTTGTGTGGGTAGACCTCTATTTCACAGCTCGTGTAAGTATTAAGTAAAAAGGAAAGGTTACAGTTATACGGTTCAACAGGTAAGAAAATGGAATGAAAAGGCTTGTATGCAATATCTGTAATATCCTAATTTTTGGGTTTTGTCGTGATTCTTGATATTTTGGTAAAGTTTTTAAAATTAGATATTTGGTTGTGAAATTCATAATTGGAGAGTGTAAATGGGCTTATGGAAGGCCCATGTGTTGGCTGAAACCCGGTAGAATTTTTGAATTTTGGACTTAAGAAGTTAAGGGATTTGGATAGGTGGTCTTATTAAAAATTGTGGGTAAAATGTATCACAAAAGAGCCTCTGGTAAAGTGGCTAAGTGATGCCACTAGGGAGCTAAAAAGGTGGCGTGTAAGTGGTTGGGGGAAGACCTGGGTTCGATTCCCTGTGATGGCAAAGGTAATGTTAATTTTTTTATGCTTTGAGCAGGCAGGAGTTGTACCCGAATGGAACTCTGTGGGAGAGAGTTTGAATCAGTCAAACGCATGGATTAAGGAGGGATAAGGGGAGAAATTTTAGGGATTTGAGAGGGAGGTAGAGTTAGCCGATTAGAGGGGATTAGAGAGGGGATTTCGGCAGAGGGGTGTTAGGGTAGTATTTTCGGCATTTAGGAATTTAGCTGTGCCGTTTTCTTTTATAAACTATAGTCTCATTCTTTTCTTCTTTTTTTTCTTTCTTCTTCTCTAGCCGAACCACCACCCTTCCATCCACTTTTCCTTCCTTTTCTTTTCCGAAACCTTGTAACACCCCGAACCTGAGACCGTCGCCGGAGTCGAACACGAGGTGTTAACAGACTTCAAACCACTTATTTGACATTTCCCAGACAAGCTGCCAATCTGCGTACTAGTTGCTTTAAAAATCATATCTTGAGGTCTGAAACTCAAAATCCAGTTCTGTAAATTTTCCCTGGAACTAGACTCATACACCTATATGGTAGAATTTTTGTAGAATTTTTGGTCGGGCCAATTAGTACAGTTTATTAGTTAAATTCTCCCCTATTACAGGGTGCGACTACACTGACCTTCATGCATTACGATTTGGATAACTCCCTGCACAGAGCTTCAATACCGATTCCGTTTGTTTCTATAGAAACTAGACTCATAGAAGAATCTATAAATATATGACATGACTCATAATTATCTCTGGTTAATTTATAATGAATTTCCAAAATCAAAACAGGGAATCCAGAAACCGTTCTGGCCTTGTCTCACGAGAACCTGAATATCTCTTAACATACTGTCCATATGATCGTTTCGTTACTTCTATATGAAAATAGACTCATCAAGCTTCGATTACATAATTTATTCACTATTTAATTCCATTCCTACTAATTTTTGTAATTTTTCAATCTCACGTCACCGCTGCTGCCAGCATCTGTTATTGAAGCAACTATGCCTATTTCGTGATTTCTCATTGATCTAACTAGTAATTCATCATACATATCACAAAATTATAATCATGGCTAGCCATACCAAAGGCTAATCATTGTCAAACATCTCCCTACTACACTATTGCCATATCATGAATCTTAACACCAAAAATAATCAACCATGACATATGGCATAAAAAAATCGAATTACCAAGACTTACGACCTAACATTATAAAACCAAATCCAACCGAACATTTATGCCATTTTCGCATGGCTAAAAGTTTACATACCAAATTTCAAACACAACATAATAGCCTATACATGCCGAAATATTCTCCTAAGCCGACTAAGAAGAAAGTACCAAAACTTGCTAGCTGCTGTGATGACTTCGATGACGGCCCGACCACGCGAAGGAAACGAATCCAAGAAGCCTAAAATAGGTGACAAGGAAAACACCGAGTGAGTATGTAACTCAGTAAGTCATAAGCAATGCACTACCATCCATTAATAACATTATCACAAGAGGAAACAAAATGGAACGAGGCTAGTTACTCCATCCACACCGAACCATACCATAGTTCCTTAGGCCTATCGGTTCCATCTCATACCAAGTCATGCATTCACATTCCATATACTAATTGATAGGATATTTGAGGCATTTTGATACATCATTTTATTTTCATTACAATCATACAACTAGACGACCTTTCACCTACTCCACGATAAATCTTATATATGTGACTTCAAGTATAATTGTCACATAGGTTCAAAACTTACCAAGCTCAACTCCAAATATAAACGTAGCGCCTATTAGCCATGAACTCAAGGTACTTACCTTTTTCCGCTGTCCAAAATCGACTCGGTAATGTCGCATCCTTAATGTAAATAATTTATAGAAAGTATATATATATAGTGGGTTCGCACACATAGTGCTTAATAATCAACCACGCACACTTAGTGCCATGTACTTTAAACTCGCACACTTAGTGCCATGCATTTCAAGTTCGCACACCTAGTGCCAATCTCACAACCGTGAACACTTATTGCCCGTACACTTAGTGCCGAAAACCAGCCACTCTATAGGCTTCACTTCCTTTTTACATTCGACAAATTTCATCTCTACATACATATACATTTGTATACATTTCATCTCATTAAACACAATTGTATAGGTATTACGATCATTTAAATCAATACCAAAGATATGCTTAATGACTTACCTTGTGTTAGGTAAAATAGTTCCAAGTCGGCTACTCGATGACCTTCGATTTTCCCTTGTTGGACGCCTCTCCTTTAGAGTCTTGAGCTTAAACAAATAAATTAACTCATTTAACCGCTTTGCTACATATATTGGTATCCACATTTTAATGATTTTATGACATACGAAACGACATGGTAAAATTTTCATCTTGCTACTTTATGTTCTTAGCTATTCGGCTAATAACCTCATGCAATTACCATACTATCAATAATCTAATCACACATGCATATGCATACTTGGACATTCGGTAATCACCTTTGCTAATTTTAAACTCAACATCACATAAGCTCCCAAGTGATGGCCGAATGCTTCATTTGTTACCCAACTAACCATTCAACAACCTCAACCTCATTACCACCCTTTTATGCCTAATTATCTAAGTCAAGATAAGATCATCAACATGCCTAACTATAGCCGAATGTGCAACATTAATCTATCATTTCTATCTCATTTAACACTTAACATTTACCACATATCGATTCACCAAACTCTCCATCTATTCATGCTCTCATATTCGGTCACCCATACCCATACTAACCATATAACTAATTAATCCTAGGGTTAAACACAAGTGCAATATTGAAGCACCATGGCCGAACCTTCATGAAGTTGCTAAGACCCCTCATTTTTACTTTTCACACACTCTCACATCCAAACCTTTTTATTAAACACTCAAGCTCAATCATCTTCATGCCTCATAACCACAACATCAAAACACCAACCAAGAAAGACAACACCCATGGCCGAATATCATCTCCATCACATAGCAAGATTTAGACCATGGGCTAGGTAGAACTCAAACTAACAACTAAAACATGCATGCATCTCATGGAACATCACCAAACATACCTTAGCCTAGTTACATGCATGGCCGAATCTCTTCAACCTTTCTTCTTCCTTCCTCCTTCAAATTTTCGGCCAAGGTGTTAAAGGATGAACACCCTTTCTTTTTTTTTTCTTTTCTTTATCTAGTTACGGCAAATGGAGGGGGGGGATGGATGAGACAACTTTGTTTTCATCACCCCTCCCTTTTCATTACTTAATTACTAACCCTTTATTTATTCTTTCTAACATAACACACTAAGCCAACATGTTCCCAACATGTTTCCACCCATAGCATGGCCGGCCACTAGCTCAAATTTTGGGTAATTTGACATGCAAACCCATCATTTTCATAACATGCATTAATAGGCCACTTCACATTTGCCTAGCACATTTCTAAATTTTCTCACATAAGTCCTATTTAATAAAATTCACTTACAATTAACAAAATTCAAACATGAAATTTTCACACATGCATATATACATATAATAAGCATCAAATATGATGGCTAATTATTATTATGACTCGGTTTTGTGGTCCCGAAACCACTTCCCGACTAGGGTCAATTTTGGGCTGTCACAACTCTCCCCCACTTAAGAAATTTTCGTCCCCGAAAATCTTACCGGTAAATAGGTTTGGGTATCGTTCTTTCATCGAGCTCTCGGTTTCCCAAGTAGCTTCCTCGATCCCGTGTTTGAGCCATAACACCTTTACTAACGGAACCCTTTTGTTTCGCAACTCCTTCACTTCACTAGCTAGGATACGCATCGGCTCTTCTTCATAACTCATATCGGCTTGAATTTCAACCTCCGACGGACTAATTATGTGCGAAGGATCAGATCTATAGCGTCGAAGCGTCGAAACATGAAAGACGTCGTGAATCTTTTCAAGTTCAGGGGGTAAAATCAATCGATACGCAACTGGACCGACTCGTTCGGATATTTCGTATGGCCCAATGAATCTCGGACTCAACTTGCCCTTTCGGCCAAATCTGAGTACTTTTTTCCAAGGCGAAACTTTAAGAAATACTTTATCTCCCACCTGATATTCAATGTCTTTTCGTTTCAAATCTGCATACGATTTCTGACGATCTGTGGCTGCCTTTAGACTTTCACGGATTACCTTTACTTTCTGTTCGGCATCTTTAATCAAATCGACTCCGAAAATTTTACTTTCACCGAGCTCGGTCCAAAACAATGGTGTACGGCATTTACGACCGTACAAAGCCTCGTAAGGTGCCATATTAATACTTGATTGAAAACTATTGTTGTAAGTGAATTCAATCAAAGGTAAATACCGTTCCCATGAACCACTAAACTCAAGGATGCAGCATCTCAGCATATCCTCGAGTATCTGAATTATCCGCTCGGATTGACCATCGGTTTGGGGATGAAAAGCGGTGCTAAAATGCAGCTTGGTACCCAAAGATTCTTGCAATTTCTTCCAAAATCGTGAGGTGAATCTCGGATCTCTATCCGACACGATAGAAATAGGTACCCCGTGTAATCTCACAATCTGAGAAACATACAATTCGGCTAATTTATCCAATGAAAAATCCGTATGCACGGGGATAAAGTGAGCCGACTTAGTCAGTCTACCAATAACAACCCAAATCGTATCCTTCTTACTTGCTGACAATGGCAGTCCGGACACAAAGTCTATTGTGACTCGATCCCATTTCCACTCGGGTATCATGATCGGCTGAAGTAATCCTGAAGGCACTTGATGTTCTGCTTTCACTTGTTGACATATTAAACATCTCGAAACAAAGTCGGAGATGTCCCGTTTCATACCATGCCACCAAAATCGACATTTCAAATCGTTGTACATTTTCGTACTCCCCGGGTGAATTGACATTCGGCTACAATTGGCTTCGTTTAGAATCATCGAAATGAGTTCTGAATTCCTTGGAACACACAAAAGACTTCTGAATCTCAAACAATCGTCATCATCAATTTGAAATTCGGATTCCATATTCGGAACACATTCAGCCCGTTTTGCAACCAATTCATCGTCGACTTTCTGAGCTTCACTAATTTGACGAATCAATAACGGTTTGGCCTTTAATTCAGCTACTAACACATTGTCGGGTAGAACAGACAAGTGCACATTCATCGCTCGTAAAGCAAACAGTGATTTCCGGCTTAAGGCGTCCGCAACCACATTAGCCTTTCCCGGGTGGTAATCAATGACAAGCTCGTAATCTTTCAACAACTCAAGCCAACGTCTTTGTCGCAGATTTAAGTCTCTTTGAGTCATCAAATATTTGAGACTTTTGTGATCCGAAAATACATGGCACTTTTCGCCAAACAAATAATGTCGCCATATTTTCAAAGCAAATACGATGGCGGCTAGTTCGAGATCATGGGTTGGATAATTTCTCTCGTGTGGCTTCAATTGTCTCGACGCATAGGCCACAACTCGACCTTCTTGCATCAATACGCAACCCAACCCGAGTAGGGATGCGTCACTATAAATGACAAACTCTTTGCCTGATTCGGGTTGCACTAAAATTGGAGCTTCAGTCAAATAAGTTTTCAGTTGATCGAAACTTTTCTGACATTTCTCCGTCCATTCGAACTTAGCATCCCTTTGAAATAGCTTCGTCATTGGTGTGGCTATCATCGAGAAACCTTTTACAAATCGTCGGTAATAACCGGCGAGCCCCAGGAAGCTCCGAACTTCGGTAACATTTCTTGGAGGCTTCCAGTTAAGTATGGCTGAAATTTTGCTCGGGTCAACTCGAATACCCGATGCGGATACCAAATGACCCAAGAAGCTAACCTCTCTTAACCAGAACTCACACTTACTGAACTTCGCATATAACTGCTTATCCCGCAAAATTTGCAACACTAATCTCAGGTGTTCAGCATGTTCGGTCTCATCTCTTGAATAGACCAAGATATAGTCAATGAACACAACTACGAACCGATCCAAATACTGTCTGAAGATCTGATTCATCAAATCCATAAATACCGCAGGGGCATTAGTGAGCCCGAACGGCATCACTAAGAACTCGTAGTGACCGTACCTCGTTCTGAAAGCAGTTTTGGGTACGTCCGAATCTCGAATCCGCAACTGATAATAACCCGATCTCAAATCTATCTTTGAAAACACTGAGGCTCCCTTTAATTGATCAAACAAATCATCAATACGCGGTAATGGATATTTATTCTTTATCGTCACTTTATTCAGTTGACGATAGTCAATGCACAACCTCATGGTTCCGTCCTTCTTTTTCACGAACAATACTGGTGCTCCCCAAGGTGAGAAACTTGGTCGAGCGAAACCTCTATCCGTTAATTCTTGCAATTGAACTTTCAATTCCTTTAATTCTGTTAATGCCATACGATACGGGGCTATTGAGATCAGCGTGGTACCAGGTACAATCTCGATGCCGAATTCCACCTCTCGAACCGGTGGCAACCCCGGTAACTCCTCAGGAAAAACATCTGAATACTCACAAACCACTGGTACTGATTCAAGTTTCCTTTCCGTCTCTTTGCTATCAAATACATACGCAAGGTATGCTTCACAACCCTTTTTCATATATCTCTGAGCGGTCATTGAAGATATTATCACTGGCACCCCCTTCTAATCGGTAGACTCAACTCGGACTACCTCATCATTTGCACTCCTCAAATTGATGGTTTTTCTTTTGCAGTTCACCACTGCATAATGTACGGTCAACCAATCCATACCAAGAATAACATCAAATTCGTCAAACGGCAAAAGCATCAAATCGGCCGGAAAACAGGATTCTCGGATTATTAGAGGGCATTTCTTACACACTTTATCAACAAGTACATATTGACCCAAAGGATTTGACACTCGAATTACAAACTCAGTAGACTCAACAGGTAGAGTCTTACTGAATGCTAAGGTTTCACATACATATGAATGAGTAGAGTCAGGGTCAATCAATGCAATCACATTAGTATCAAAGAGAGTGAAGGTACCAGTGATGACGTCAGGGGAGGATGCCTCCTCTCGTGCGCGAATGGCATATGCTCTAGCAGGAGTACGATTCTCGGCTCGAATAGCCGTATCAGAGGCTCCTCTCTGACTACCACCCCTACCTCCTAAAATTCTCGATGGTCTACCTTTAGTTGTCACTCCACTAGGTCTTGCACCTTGAATCTTATTCTTCTCATCAAGCTCCGTGCAATCTCTAATGAAGTGGTCCTTCGAACCGCATCCGTAACAGGCCCTATTAGTAGACTTACCCCAACATTCACCTAGGTGTCGTCTTCCGCATTGGGGACATTCAGGTTTCTCTTGACGATTATTGCCCACACTAGCTACCGAAGTAGCTCGGGAGTCCGTCGAGGGTCGTGCTCTGATGGAAATTCCCGCAGTCGCCCTCGACTTATTAGTGTCCTCCCTGAACTTCTTTACAGCTGAGAACGGAGCTTTACCCGTCGATCTTTTACGATAGTCTCTAGCTTCAAATTCAGCCTTCTTCTTCTCCTTTCCAAGTTCTTTCGCCTTGCAGGCTCGTTCGACTAGTGTTACGAATTCTTTTATCTCCAAAATACCCACTAGTAGCTTTAAATCTTCATTCAATCCTTCTTCGAATCTCTTGCACATAGCAACCTCATCAGCTACACACTCCTGGGCATACCTACTGAGTCTTACGAATTCATGTTCGTATTCAGATACTGTCATACGGCCTTGCTTGAGTTCCAAGAATTCCTTGCGCTTTTGATCAATGAACCGTTGACTAATATATTTCTTTCGAAATTCCGTTTGAAAGAAGTCCCAAGTAAATCGTTCGTTTGGGACTATGGAAATCAGGGTCCTCCACCAATAGTAGGCTGAGTCCCGCAACAAGGATATAGCACACTTTAGACATTCATCGGGTGTGCATGACAGTTCATCAAACACCCGAATGGTGTTATCAAGCCAGAACTCGGCCCTTTCAGCATCATTAGTAACTATGGCCCTGAACTCCTCAGCCCCGCGCTTCCTAATCAAGTCTACAGGTGGCTTACTCAGCCTCACAGGATCAGTGACTGATGGCATTACGGGCTCTTGGGGTGGATTATTCAAATCCGGGAATTGTTGGACAGCCGGATTGGTTCGGGCATATTACGCGACCCACTCATTCATCATGGTAAAGAAGGCTTGTTTAGCCCCCTCACCTTGATTATTCGCAGATGACTGAGGTTCAACAGGCGGTGTCCCTTGTGCAGGAGCAGCCGCTACACTTTCAACGTCATCCGCTAAGGTTCTTTCTACACCGGGGTCCATTTACTAATCAAAACAAAAAATTTTAACCGTTAGAAGTCATCACACATTTAAACATTAACATTAAGGCATGTATAGCTAGACTCATACGCGCTATGGTAGTCCTAGAACCGACTAAACCATAGCTCTGATACCAATAAAATTGTAACACCCAGAACCCGAGACCGTCGCCGGAGTCGAACACGAGGTGTTAACAGACTTCAAACCACTTATTTGACATTTCCCAGACAAGCTGCCAATCTGCGTACTAGTCTCTTTAAAAATCATATCTTGAGTTCTGAAACTCGAAATCCAGTTCCGTAAATTTTCCCTGAAACTAGACTCAGACACCTATATGGTAGAATTTTTGTAGAATTTTTGGTCGGGCCAATTAGTACAGTTTATTAGTTAAATTCTCCCCTATTACAGGGTGCGACTACACTGACCTTCATGCATTACGATTTGGATAACTCCCTGCACAGAGCTTCAATACCGATGCCGTTTGTTTCTATAGAGACTAGACTCATAGAGGAATCTATACATATATGGCCTGACTCCTAATTATCTCTGGTTAATTTATAATGAATTTCCAAAGTCGGAACAGGGAATCCAGAAACCGTTCTGGACCTGTCTCACGAGAACCTGAATATCTCTTAACATACTGTCCATATGATTGTTTCGTTACTTCTATATGAAAATAGACTCATCGAGATTCGATTACATAATTTATTCACTATTTAATTCCATTCCTACTAATTTTTGTAATTTTTCAATCTCACGTCACTGCTGCTGCCAGCATCTGTTACTGAAGCAACTATGCCTATTTCGTGATTTCTCATTGATCTAACTAGTAATTCATCATACATATCACAAAATTATAATCATGACTAGCCATACCAAAGGCTAATCATTGTCAAACATCTCCCTACTACACTATTGCCATATCATGAATCTTAACACCAAAAATAATCAACCATGACATATGGCATAAAAAATCGAATTACCAAGACTTACGACCTAACATTATAAAACCAAATCCAACCGAACATTTATGCCATTTTCGCATGGCTAAAAGTTTACATACCAAAGTTGAAACACAACATAATAGCCTATACATGCCGAAATGTTCTCCTAAGCCGACTAAGAAGAAAGTACCAAAACTTGCTAGCTACTGTGATGACTTCGATGACGGCCCGACCACGCGAAGGAAACGAATCCAAGAAGCCTAAAATAGGTGACAAGGAAAACACCGAGTGAGTATATAACTCAGTAAGTCATAAGCAATGCACTACCATCCATTAATAACATTATCACAAGAGGAAACAAAATGGAACGAGGCTAGTTACTCCATCCACACCGAACCATACCATAGTTCCTTAGGCCTATCGGTTCCATCTCATACCAAGTCATGCATTCACATTCCATATACTAATTGATAGGATATTTGAGGCATTTTCATACATCATTTTATTTTCATTACAATCATACAACTAGACGACCTTTCACCTACTCCACGATAAATCTTATATACGTGACTTCAAGTATAATTGTCACATAGGTTCAAAACTTACCAAGCTCAACTCCAAATATAAACGTAGCGCCTATTAGCCATGAACTCAAGGTACTTACCTTTTTCCGCTGTCCAAAATCGACTCGGTAATGTCGCATCCTTAATGTAAATAATTTATAGAAAGTATATATATAGTGGGTTCGCACACATAGTGCTTAATAATCAACCACGCACACTTAGTGCCATGTACTTTAAACTCGCACACTTAGTGCCATGCATTTCAAGTTCGCACACCTAGTGCTAATCTCACAACCGTGAACACTTATTGCCCGCACACTTAGTGCCGAAAACCAGCCACTCTATAGGCTTCACTTCCTTTTTACATTCGACAAATTTCATCTCTACATACATATACATTTGTATACATTTCATCTCATTAAACACAATTGTATAGGTATTACGATCATTTAAATCAATACCAAAGATATGCTTAATGACTTACCTTGTGTTAGGTAAAATAGTTCCAAGTCGGCTACTCGATGACCTTCGATTTTCCCTTGTTGGACGCCTCTCCTTTAGAGTCTTGAGCTTAAACAAATAAATTAACTCATTTAACCGCTTTGCTACATATATTGGTATCCACATTTTAATGATTTTATGACATACGAAACGACATGGTAAAATTTTCATCTTGCTACTTTATGTTCTTAGCTATTCGGCTAATAACCTCATGCAATTACCATACTATCAATAATCTAATCACACATGCATATGCATACTTGGACATTCGGTAATCACCTTTGCTAATTTTAAACTCAACATCACATAAGCTCCCAAGTGATGGCCGAATGCTTCATTTGTTACCCAACTAACCATTCAACAACCTCAACCTCATTACCACCCTTTTATGCCTAATTATCTAAGTCAAGATAAGATCATCAACATGCCTAACTATAGCCGAATGTGCAACATTAATCTATCATTTCTATCTCATTTAACACTTAACATTTACCACATATCGATTCACCAAACTCTCCATCTATTCATGCTCTCATATTCGGTCACCCATACCCATACTAACCATATAACTAATTAATCCTAGGGTTAAACACAAGTGCAATATTGAAGCACCATGGCCGAACCTTCATGAAGTTGCTAAGACCCCTCATCTCTACTCTTCACACACTCTCACATCCAAACCTTTTTATTAAACACTCAAGCTCAATCATCTTCATGCCTCATCACCACAACATCAAAACACCAACCAAGAAAGACAACACCCATGGCCGAATATCATCTCCATCACATAGCAAGATTTAGACCATGGGCTAGGTAGAACTCAAACTAACAACTAAAACATGCATGCATCTCATGGAACATCATCAAACATACCTTAGCCTAGTTACATGCATGGCCGAATCTCTTCAACCTTTCTTCTTCCTTCCTCCTTCAAATTTTCGGCCAAGGTGTTAAAGGATGAACACCCTTTCTTTTTTTTTTCTTTTCTTTATCTAGTTACGGCAAATGGAGGGGGGGATGGATGAGACAACTTTGTTTTCATCACCCCTCCCTTTTCATTACTTAATTACTAACCCTTTATTTATTCTTTCTAACATAACACACTAAGCCAACATGTTCCCAACATGTTTCCACCCATAGCATGGCCGGCCACTAGCTCAAATTTTGGGTAATTTGACATGCAAACCCATCATTTTCATAACATGCATTAATAGGCCACTTCACATTTGCCTAGCACATTTCTAAATTTTCTCACATAAGTCCTATTTAATAAAATTCACTTACAATTAACAAAATTCAAACATGAAATTTTCACACATGCATATATACATATAATAAGCATCAAATATGATGGCTAATTATTATTATGACTCGGTTTTGTGGTCCCGAAACCACTTCCCGACTAGGGTCAATTTTGGGCTGTCACAAACCTGTTCACTATTCCCTCCCGTTCATCTACTACTTCTATCTTTACTTTTGCCGAAAAGTCACAAAAGTCGAAACCTGTGGTGCCGATTTCTTGTTGACCAGCAACTTTCTGTTTTCCTTCACTTTTTGGTGGCCAATCCCTTTATTTTCTAGGCTTTAAACAGATTCAAGAAGAGAGACTGTGGTAAGTATTCGTATTCTAAATCGATTTCAATAGTAACTATTGACAAAAGTCGAAACCCCTATAGTTTAGGGAGGTGGCCGATTGGAGATATAAGCCTTATTCGGCTTCTTCATTTGTTTTTGTTTGGGGTTCTATGGTGGAGTAGATACGTTGGAGGAGCAGCAAGGCGTGGGGTGTCGATTTGGATAAGCTTGGATCATCGAAGTGACTAAATCTAGATCTAGTCATCAATTTCGGGAAAGGTATGAATTCTAGGGCCATTATGGATGGTGGCCGAATATGTAAGTGTTAATAGGTAGTCTTCAATTTGGTTTAATTACTAACATGACCTAATTTATAAGCAGTTGATTATAGGGGAAATCGCGTAGGAGATCTCGTCAAGAAATATCGCAACTGTGTAACGAACCCTCTTTCGTAGCTTAACTCGATATTTGTCGAAACGCCGAAATGTCTAAATTCTGGCATTTCCAGGACTTGTGAGCATGCGAACTCTCATAGCTTAGTTAGATTCGCTAAGTTCAATGATAGGGATCGTTGGAACAGGTAAGGGCACGATTTGGTGCACGATGGTAAGTTGGGCCTCGAGGGGCTAAAATCGGGCCTAATGAGCTTTCAGGCCCATTTGGGTAAATTTGGTAGAAAATGGAATCCTGTCAAATTGCGCATTAATACGGCTAAGACCGTTATGGAAGATGGGCTAAATGGGCCTAGATGACTAATTCAGCTATGTAGGGCCCATTAGGGGTTTTTGGCCCAATAACTCGGTTTCGCTAAGAATGGGCTAGAATCGCTATCAAAACACATGAAATTTTTAGTAACTGATAATGAACATGGAGAACCCTAAAATTTGGTAAAATTACAAAATTACCCTTATAATATGAAAATGACCATTTTACCCCTAGGGTTTAATTATGAGTTTGATGCATGAGATTTTGATATATATATGATTTGATACGATATGCACATGATATGTATGATATGCATATGATGTATTCATTTATGCATGGGTTGGGTTTATATGGATGGAGGAAGTGCAAAAGGGCTTTGCCTCAGTTTACCGAAAATGGCTTTTGCCCTAGTTTCTCAAAAAGGGCTTTTGCCCTAGTTATTAAAAGAGGCTAGGCCTCCAGTTATATGATAAAGCAGCTATGCTGCCAGTGGAGAGTTTGGTTGGGTGGGTTGAGTTATTCCCCACATGGAGAGCTTGGTTGGTACGGGTGGAGAGTAGCAGTTGGTGGGTTGAGTAGTCTCCCCAAATGGGCTTGCATATGTTCATTGATGTTGCATGTATTATTGAAATAGGCCTATGGGCCATATTTTTATAGTAAAGGCTTCGGCCCAGTGATATGAATAATGAAAAGGCTTCGGCCTAGTGATATGAATAATGTAAAGGCTTAGGCCCAGTATATGCTGAGATTGAATTTGGGCTTAGGCCCAACAGGATGATATTGTTTTGGGCTCTGAAAGGGGCTTGTTGCACACTGAGTTTCCGAGCTCACCCGTTTCCTTAACCCTGCAGGTGAGCTTTGATTTGGGGACTTGGAGCCGGAGGGGATTCAGAGTGGCCATAGTGATCGCTTTTAGGCTTTGGAAATAAGTGATATGTTTTCTTTAGTCTACCTTATTTATTATTTATTTTTGGGTTGTAATAAGGCCTTTTTAACTTTATTTATTTTCCTTTTCTGGGATTATTTTATTTTTAATAACTTTAAACTGGTTGATAATAATTCAAATGGGCTAGACTTAGAACCCGGTTTCAAAACGGTACTTATTTTCAAAATAACACAATGTCACGATCATTCAATTTATCAAAGATATCTACTCAAAGAGATTTCAACCCGTTATAACCAAGTGTGGCAATGGTTGTGGGCATGTCTAGGATTGGATTCAATCGAAGAGCTTGGTACTTAAGCAGCCTTCATGGCTCACCTCCTCTATTACGGATTCCTACTTGGTGCCCAGCTTCCATTCACTTGGTTAAGCTTAACAAAAGTTGGTTTTAAAGCGCTACAACGAAACGTGGATTTTTAACTTCAATGTGGCATGTCGGATTTGGCCGTAACGTCTGGGCCGGGTTTGGGGTGTTACATTAGTGGTATCAGAGCCCAGTTGCAACAACTCAGTTGTGGATCGGTCCAAAAAGGCTTTCGAAAATTTTTTTAAACCCAAGAAGGGTATTTTTGGAAAAAATCCAGAAATTATTATTTTAAAGAGACTTTTTTTTCCAAATTTGTCGTCCTCAAATACACATGTTTTGAGAATTTGATTTTAAGGAGGTTAGATTCTTCTAAGTCTTCTGAAATCTGATGTGGCACACTGAACCCCCGGCACCAAGTCTGTAAGTATACTCTCTTTTACGTTATATGATAATGATATGATGCTATGAATAGAACTGAGACCCTACTATGATACTTTAGATAGGGTAGAGCTGTAAAATGGTAGGAATGAGACTGTAGCTAGGCTACAACGTTGCAAAAACAATCCTTGAATTGCTATATTTCCATAAGACATCTCGTAATAAACAATTGAACATTATACTAATATCATAAAATTCATAATCAGATAATTCGATATGAGTACAAGAGAAACTCGTGGACGAGGCCACGGACGTGGTCGCGGAAGGGTGCAAGCTGAATCTTCATCCTCAGGGCATAGGCTAGTTGAGGAGGTATTCGTGCCACAGGCAACTGAGACTGGATCATATGATCGGGCTGCGGGGGATGATGCGTTGTCCCAAGCAATGTTAAGTGTTTTAGAAAGAGTTGCTGGAGCTAGCATTGGGACAGTAAATAGGGGATCCATCTCGGAGCGACTCCAGGCTAACGGAGCAGAAGTTTTTAGGGGCGTATCTGGAGTAGCCCCAAATGTGGCTGAATATTGGCTAGAGGCAACAGAGTGGATTATGGACGATTTAGATTGCTCTGTGGAGCAAAAGCTGAAGGGGGCTGTGTCGTTGCTACGAGACGAGGCATATCGATAGTGGATCACCATGAGGGAGAGTACCCCAATTGAACGAGTAACCTGGGAATTGTTCAAGACTGCTTTTGAGGGGAGGTATGTTGGAGCTAGTTATGTGGATGCCCGTCGAAAGGAATTTTTGAATCTGACTCTGCGTAATAAGACTGTTGCGGAGTATGAGGCAGAATTCTTGAGGATGAGTCGATACGCCAGCGGGATAGTTGCGACTGAATATGAGTGCAGTGTTCGATTTGAAGATGGCCTCCGCGATGAGCTTAGGATACTGATAGCTCCACAGAGGGAGCGTGGTTTAGCTACGTTGGTAGAAAAGGCTAAGATAGCTGAGGAAGTAAAGAGAACTAAACGGCAGAATCGTGAGAAGGATCGACCCAGATTTAGAAGGGATTCAAGACCCTCGAGTGCTACAAATAGGTATGTTAAAAGAGCTAGAATGGAGGAACCGGTTCGAGCAGTTCCAGTGAATACTTTTCGACTACAGGCTTGTAGGGACTGTGGTAGGGTGCATATGGGGGAGTGCTGGAACTGAACTGGAGCATGTTTTCGATGTGGGTCAAAGGAGCATAAGTTCAGAGAATGTCCTCGGAGAGCAGCTCAGTTACGGAACAAAGGGATGTCCAACCACAGCGAGGAGGACCACCATCACAGAGAGGTCGTGGGTAAGGTAGAGGTGGCAATGGAAATGGACGAGGACGTGGGGCACCTGGCAAGGGTGCGGGACATGCTGAAGCTCGACAACCGGTGTTGGTTTATGCTACACGACGTCGTGAGGAGGGTGATGCTCCTGATGTTATAACCGGTACGTTCTTCATTCATAGCACCCCTTACACTACTTTGATTGATGTGGGTTCCACTCATTTGTATGTTGCTTGTGATGTATCTGGGGCTTTGGGCGTGCTTCCTGAGGAGACGGTGAGTGGGGTATCGATGATAAGCCCTTTAAGACACTCGGTTAAGGTAGATAAACTCTTTAGGGCAGTGCCTTTAGGGACATAAGGTAAGATATTTGTAGGAGATTTGATGGAGCTACCATTTGGGGATTTTGATCTTATCTTAGGAATGGATTGGTAGCTAAGCATAAGGTGACGTTGGATTGTGCTGCTAAAAGAATGGTACTAAGAACTGCCGAAGATGAGGAGATAATGGTCATAGGGGAGCGAAGGAATTATTTGTCCAATATTCTTTCGGCTTTAAGAGCCGAGAAGTTGTTTCGAAAAAGGTTGTGAGGCGTACTTGGCATTTGTAAGTCATGTTGAACCTGAGGGGATAACTGTGGAGTCAGTTAGGACCATTAAATAATTTTAAAATGTATTTCCGGAGGAACTTCCTAGATTACCACCGAACAGAGAAGTCGAGTTCGGAATCGACTTGTTACCTGGAACAGCTCCTGTGTCCATTGCACCTTATAGGATGGCACCAAAGGAGTTGGTAGAATTGAAAGCATAGATTCAAGAACTGTTGGATAGAGGGTTTATAAGACCAAGTGTTTCCCCATGGGGCACACCAGTGTTGTTTGTAAAGAAGAAAGATAGGACTATGCGAATGTGTATTGACTATCAGCAATTGAATAAACTGACGATCAAGAACAAGTATCCGTTACCAAGAATCGATGATCTATTCGACCAACTAAGAGGAGCCTCAGTATTTTCTAAGATCGGCCTTCAATCAGGATATCATCAGTTGAGAGTCAAAGAAGTGGATATTTACAAGATGACATTCAAAACTCGATATGGTCATTACGAGTTTCTGGTTATGCCCTTTGGTTTGACTAATGCACCGGCAGCATTCATGGATTTAATGAATCGGGTGTTTCAGCTGTACTTGGATCGGTTTGTGGTCGTATTTATCGATGATATCTTGGTGTATTCAGAAACGGAAAAGAAGCATGATGAGCATCTTCATGTTGTGCTGCAAGTGCTAAGGGAAAAACAACTTTATGCAAAGTTTAGTAAGTGGGAGTTTTGGCTGAAGGAGGTCACTTTCTTGGGGCATGTTGTGTCTGCTTAGGGAATCAAGGTAGACCCTCGAAAGATTGAGGCAATTCTGGAATGGAAGCCACCGAGGTCAGTAACAGAAATCTGAAGATTTTTGGGGTTGGCAGGTTATTATCGAAGATTTGTGGAAGGATTTTTTGTGTTGGCAGCACTGTTAACTAAACTTATAAGGAAGGGAACACCTTTTGTTTGGACGAATAAGCAGTAAGAGGCTTTTGAGAACCTGAAGAAGGTTTTAACAGAAGCGCTAGTGTTGATTCAGCCAGAGTCCGGTAAGGATTTCACTATGTATAGTGATGCGTCACATGTAAGTTTGGGCTGCGTGTTGATGCAAGAGGGTAAAGTGGTCGCTTATGCTTGCGACAGCTTAAGCCTCACGAGGTAAACTACCCTACGCATGACTTGGAGTTGGCAGAAGTGATTTTTGCGCTGAAAATATGGAGGCACTACTTGTATGGGGAGAGATGCATTATTTATACGGATCACAAGAGTCTTAAGTACTTGTTAACTCAAAAGGAGCTGAATCTTAGACAGCGAAGGTGGATAGAGTTGTTAAAGGACTATGACTGTTCGATTGAGTACCATCCAGGTAAGGCAAATGTCCTGGCTGATGCGTTAAGTCGAAGGACTATGGCAGAATTGAAGGCAATGTTTGCTCGTTTAAGTTTATATGACGATGGAAGCTTATTGGCAGAATTACAAGTGAGACCGACTTTGGTGGAGCAGATTAAGAAGCAGCAGTTGGAGGATGAGACGTTGGTTTCTCGGTTTCAACAAGTCGAGAAGGGGGAGAATCCAGATTTTAGGTTAAATAATGATGGGGTTTTTTGTTTTCAAGGAAGAATTTATATGCCGAAGGACTCTGACTTGAGATTGATGATTTTAAAAGAGGCACATAATGGACCTTGTGCTATGCATCCAGGAGGGAGTAAGTTGTATCGAGACTTGCGAGAGCTATATTGGTGGCCTGGACTTAAGCGAGAAGTGACAGAATTTGTGGGAAAATGTTTGACGTGTCAACAAGTAAAGGCCGAGCATCAACTGCCTTCAGGATTGTTACAGCCAGTAAAGATACCACTTTGGAAGTGGGAAAGGGTAACTATGGATTTTGTAACACCTTCCAAGAAAGATTCAGTTTGGGTAATTATGGATAAGCTCATGAATTCTACCCATTTCATACCTGTCCGAATCGATTACTCACTTCAGAAGCTGGCCAAGTTGTATGTGGCGGAGATAGTGCGGTTGGATGGGGTGCCAGTATCAATAATTTCTGACCGAGACCCAAGGTTTATATCTCAGTTTTGACAGAAGTTGCATGAGGCATTGGGAATGCGATTGGATTTCAGTACGGCCTTTCACCCTCAGACGGATGGGCAGTCTAAGAGGGTCATTCAGATTTTAGAAGACATGTTGAGAGGTTGTGTTATTGAATTTAGAGGCAGTTGGGAGGACTATTTGCCATTGGCGGAGTTCGCATATAACAACAGTTACCAAGTAAGTATTCAGATGGCTCCTTATGAGGCACTATATGGGCGAAGGTGTCGTTCGCCTACATGTTGGGCAGAGCTGGGGGAAAGGCAAGTACTTGGTCCAGAGTTGGTAGCAGATACTGAAGACAAAATTAAGGTGATCAGGAATCGGTTAAAGGGGGCAACGGATCCACAAAAGTCTTATGCCGATCTGAAGCGTAAGGATATTGAATATGCTGTGGGGGATATGGTCTTTTTGAAGGTATCGCCTTGGAAGAAGATATTGAGATTTGGTAAGAAGGGCAAGTTGAGTCCATGTTTTATTGGGCCTTATCAAATTATTAAGCGGATAGGGCTGGTGGCTTATCAGCTAAAGTTACCTCCAGAGCTGGATCATATTTACGATGTTTTTCATGTGTCCATGCTCAGGCAATATCTTTCTGACCCAACTCATATCGTGCTAGTTACAGAAATCGAAGTACAGTCGGATTTGACCTTCGAAGAAGAACCTGTGCAAATACTTGATCACGATGTCAAGGTGTTGAGAAGGAAGTCAGTCCCATTAGTGAAGGTACTTTGGAGGACCATGGCAAGGAAGAAGCTACTTGGGAGACCAAAGAGGCGATGCGTCAGCAGTACCCTCAACTGTTTGGATCAGGTAAAAATTTCGAGGCCGAAATTTCTTTAAGGAGGGTAGAGTTGTAATATCTTGATTTTCGGGTTTTGTCGTGATTCTCGATATTTTGGTAAAGTTTTTAAAATTAGATATTTGGTTGTGAAATTCATAATTGGAGGGTGTAAATGGGCTTATGGAAGGCCCATATGTTGGCCGAAACCCGGTAGAATTTTTGAATTTTGGACTTACTAAGTTAGGGGATTTGGATAGGTGGTCTTATTAAAAATTGTGGGTAAAATGTATCACAAAAGAGCCTCTGGTAAAGTGGCTAAGTGACGCCACTAGGGAGCTAAAAAGGTGGCGTGCAAGTGGTTGGCGGAAGACCTAGGTTCGATTCCCTGTGATGGCAAAGGTAATGTTAATTTTTTTATGCTTTGAGTAGGCAGGAGTTGTACCCGAATGGAACTCTGTGGAAGAGAGTTTGAATTAGTCAAACGCATGGATTAAGGAGGGATAAGGGGAGAAATTTTAGGGATTTGAGAGGGAGGTAGAGTTAGCGGATTAGAGGGGATTAGGGAGGGGATTTCGACAGAGGGGTGTTAGGGTAGTATTTTCGGCATTTAGGAATTTAGCTGTGCCGTTTTCTTCTGCAAACCATAGTCTCATTCTTTTCTTCTTTTTTTCTTTCTTCTTCTCTAGCCGAACCACCACCTTTCCATCCACTTTTCCTTCCTTTTCTTTTCCGAAACATGTTCACTATTCCCTCCCGTTCATCTACTATTTTTATCTTTACTTTTGCCGAAAAGTCACAAAAGCCGAAACCTGTGATGCTGATTTCTTGTTGACCAGCAACTCTCTGTTTTCCTTCACTTTTTGGTGACCAATCCCTTTATCTTCTAGGCTTTAAACGGATTCAAGAAGAGAGACTGTGGTAAGTATTCGTATTCTAAATCAATTTCAATAGTAACTGTTAACAAAAGCCGAAACCCCTATAGTTTAGGGAGGTGGTCGATTGGAGATATAAGCCTTATTCGGCTTCTTCATTTGTTTTTGTTTGGGTTCTATGGTGGAGTAGAGACATTGAAGGAGCAGCAAGGCATGGGGCATTGATTTGGATAAGCTTGGATCATTGGAGTGACTAAATCTAGATCTAGTCATCAATTTCGGGAAAGGTATGAATTCTAGGGCCATTACGGATGGTGGCCAAATATGTAAGTGTTAATAGGTAGTCTTCAATTTGGTTTAATTACTAACATGATCTAATCTATAAGCGGTTGATTATAGGAGAAATTGCGTAGGAGATCTCGTCAAGGAATATCGCAAATCAGGTGTGTAACGAACCCTCTTTCGTAGCTTAACTCGATATTTGCCGAAAAGCTGAAATGCCAAAATATTGGCATTTCAAGGACTTGTGAGCATGCGAACGCTCATAGGTTAGTTATATTCACTAAGTTCGATGATCGGGATCATTGGAACAGGTAAGGGCACGATTTGGTGCATCATGGTAAGTTGGGCCTCGAGGGGCTGAAATCGGGCCCTTTCAGATTGTGCGTTAATATGGCTAAGACCGTTATGAAAGATGGGCTAAATGGGCCTGGATGACTAATTTGGCTATGTAGGGCCCATTAGGGGTTTTTGGCCCAATAATTCGGTTTCACTAAGAATGGGCTAGAATCGTTATCAAAACATAAGAAATTGTTAGTAACTGATAATGAACACGGAGAACCCTAATATTTGGTAAAATTACGAAATTACCCTTATAATATGAAAATGACCATTTTACCCCAGGGTTTAATTATGAGTTTGATGTATGAGATTTTGATATATATATGATTTGATACGATATGCACATGATATGTATGATATGCACATGATGTATTCATTTATGCATGGGTTGGGTTTATATGGATGGAGGAAATGCAAAAGGGCTTTGCCCTAGTTTACCGAAAAGGGCTTTTACCCTAGTTTATGAAAAAGGGCTTTTGCCCCAGTTATTAAAAGAGGCTAGGCCTCCAGTTATATGATAAAGCAACTATGCTGCCAGTGGAGAGTTTGGTTGGGTGGGTTGAGTTATTCCCCATATGGAGAGCTTGGTTGGTACGGGTGGAGAGTAGTGGTTGGTGGGTTGAGTAGTCTCCCCAAATGGGCATTGATGTTCATTGATGTTGCATGTATTATTGAAATGGGCCTATGGGCCATATTGTTACAGTAAAGGCTTCGGCCCAGTGATATGAATAATGAAAAGGCTTTGGCCTAGTGATATGAATAATGTAAAGGCTTCGGCCCAGTATATGCTGAGATTGAATTTGGGCTTAGGCCCAGCAGGCTGATATTGTTTTGGGCTCTGAAAGGGGCTTGTTGAACACTGAGTTTCCAAACTCACCCCTTTCCTTAACCTTGCAAGTGAGCTTTGATTTGGGGACTTGGAGCCGGAGGGGATTCAGAGTGGCCACAGTGATTGCTTTTGGGCTTTTGAAATAAGTTATTGGTTTTCTTTAGTCTACCTTATTTATTATTTATTTTTGGGTTGTAATAAGGCCTTTTTAACTTTATTTATTTTCCTTTCCTGGGATTATTTTATTTTTAATAACTTTAAACTGGTTGATAATAATTCAAATAGGCTAAACTTAGAACGCGGTTTCAAAACGATACTTGTTTTCAAAATAACACAACATCACGATCATTCGATTTATCAAAGATATCTACTCAAAGAGATTTCAACCTGTTATAACCAAGTGTGGCAATGGTTGTGGGCATGTCTAGGATTGGATTCAGTCGAAGAGCTTGGTACTTAAGCAGCCTTCATGGCTCACCTCCTCTGTTACATATTCCTACCTGGTGCCCAGCTTCCATTCACTTGGTTAAGCTTAACAAAAGTTGGTTTTAAAGCGCTAAAATGAAACATGGATTTTTAACTTCAATGTGGCACATCGGATTCGGCCGTAACGTCTGGGCCGGGTTTGGGGTGTTACAATATCATAGATATTTATGTTCATAAGATAAGAAAGTTAATATGTGCAATGGAGGAAAAGATTATTGAATATTCATATGAGCAAGGTAAATGGATGCAATTCACTTCACGGTATTTGTTGTGTTTTATGATGTTATATGATTAAATTTTCTACTAATGGTGTGGATTATATTGAATAGGAATATAAAGTATTTGTATGAACTACTAAGCATGATTGAATGTTTAATGTGGTGAAATGGTAATTTAAGTTTCTCTTTTATGAGCGTACTAAGCATGAGTTGCTTATGTAGTTATTTTTCCTCTGTTTCGTAGATTGTCGGAAGCTCAATCGGTTGGAAGCTTGTTGGAGTTCTATTGTAACACCCTAAACCCGGCCTAGACATTATGGCTGAATCTAGGAGTGTTACAAAGAAGGGTTTTGAAACTGATGATACTTCGATAAAACCATGTTTATTTATTGATCGTGTTATGAATCGTGATAAGCTTTATAATTTATGAATGTCCGTTCTTGAAAACTAAATATTTTCACGATGAAGGCAAGCGCACCTTATCGAATAGTAGTATAGCTTATGGCAAGACCGGGATGTCTAACCCAAAGGAACTAATAGTACTAGTATTAACTTTCTTTTTATTATCTAGCCTAAAAAAAGGGGTTTGTTTTGTCTAAACTAATTACTAAACTAAGAATGCACAGAAAGTAAATTGGGGAAAACTTTTGAGAAAACTAATTGATTAAGACAATACCCAAGGAAAAATCCACCTAGACATCACTTGTTTTTGGACTCTGAATCAGACGATATATTCATTTGACTTGATCCATAGAAATCCCTAATTTATATTATTATCTCTCTCGAGACTAAAAACGTCTAACCCTAGGTTGACTAATTGAAATATCTTTCTAATTAACTCCCTAGTGTTGCATTAACTTGATATATGGATTCCCTTGTTAGGTTTCACCCTAATCTGAAAAAATCTTGTCACCCTATCTCTAGGCGTGCAATCAACTCCGCTTAATTATGTTAGATTTCTCTTAGACAAGGACTTTTGCTCCTCTGAATAATCACATCAGTACTTGAATCAATACCCTGGAATATTAAAACAAGAATTAATAATTCATAATTAAGAACAAGTCAAATATTTATAATACAATTTAGATAATAATAACAAGATCCGTCTTAGGTTTCATTCCCCTTAGGTATTTAGGGGGTTTAGTTCATATTTATGAAAGAAAACATCTCAAAAGAATAATGATAACAAAACATAAAGAAAACCCAAGAACTCTTGAAGGGAATTGAAGTGAGATCTTCAGTCTTGAAGGTGAATCTGGCTTCTTAGATGGATCAATCGGCTTTCCTCGAGTAATTTCTTGCCTCCTACTCCGTGTGTCCCTCTATCTGCCTCCTGAGGTGTTTAAGTAGGCTTTAGAATGCCTAAAAGCCCTCTAAAGTGGCCTTTTTCGAATAGACCTGAACTTGGGCTCGACAGGGACACGCCCGTGTGCAATTTCTTCAATCTGTGTTCAAGGCTGTTAAACAGACACGGGCATATGGTCTACCTGTGTAAGTCGTGCTCGATTCTACTACACAGACACGGACGTGTGATCTACCCGTATGAGGAAGTCCAGGCCGTGTTGATTTTTGACGTTGGCCCATTTTCTCCATTCTCGGCCTATTTCTCGCTCTTTTTACTCTCCTATGCTCATCTAAGTATAAAACATTAAATTAAAGGATTAGAAGCATCGAATTCACCAAATCTAAGGATAAATCATCCAAAAATGTGCTACGCATGGGGTAAAAATATGTATAAATTATGATTTATCATTTATTTGATAAAATGTCCCGGTTTTGCAAAACTTATTCATTTATATAAATATTACTAAAACCATTACATGTTGTTCTTTAAAGTTAGCCATTTATTTCATAGCGAAAATTTGAAAATCATTTAAAAAACCCCGCCCGTGTATTAAAAAAATAAAATTTATTCACGTAAAATCGGTATTTTGTCGAATCATCGCAGTTTAGAAATCAGAACGCAATCAAACCCCTAAAATTCAAACCCAATAGTCCAAAGAGTCTGAAGAGTCCAAAAACTACAAAACTCTCACTAGAACCAGAAATTTCAATAAAATTGTAAAATAACAACAATGAAAACAATTTTCGTCAAGTGGTCACCGCTGAGCCTCTGTCACTCTGACCCGCCTATGTCTGTGGATTAGCTTAACATAATAGACAAACAGATGTGATTTTTTGTAAACTCAGCATGTAACCCAACAGAGATATTCATGCAACATACATAGAAATTCATATATAGTCAAATACAGATTCAGACATAAGCCCATAATAGAAAAAGATATCAGAATCAAATAATAGTTCAGACGTACAGAATCCTACCCCCATCCTTTACACACCATCTCCGTCCATCCCATCACACTATATGGGGTTAAAAACACCCACCCATACCTACACACCATATAGTATCAATGTGGAACATAACAGATAATATGCAGTCAAGCTGACAGAATATAGGCGAAACGTCGTCGTACAAATCACTTCCTCCACATATACAAATCCCACCCCAAACATAGATACATAATACAGATGCAAAAATAATAGAATAATCATGCTTCACACACTCGTATACAAATAAATACATTCTTAATAGTACAGTCATGCATACATATCAGTTTCCTACTCAGATCTGGCTATCAAAGTATTAGATCACATGAAATAGGGTTTGGTTAGCCCTTATTGACCCTACGATAGGCCCATAGTCGATCAGATTGGCCCGTGCAACCCTAGGGAAATTTTCAAAATTCTGGGCCCACATGTCTGTGTGGCTTACCCATATGGGCCCTCACGCCCAGATTGGCCTTGCACGTATGGCCTACACGACTTGGCCCAAAACCCATAAGCCCGTGTAGCCCATACAGCCACATATTCACCATCACACGACCATGTCTCGTGCATGACCACACCTATAACATTTACACGACCGTGTTTCGCACACGGTCAGCCACACAGGCACACGGCCTGTCACACGCTTGTGTGGCGTTAACAGTGCCCTTTTTGACTTTCACCGAACCTCAATTTTTCATGTTAGCGTATACACCTGGTATGGTTTTGATGCGAAATCACTCTCGAGACCACCAGAACCTAAAATTTATCATTAAAAAACTAAATTAACAGCATAAAAGAATGCTAAACTGAGACTATATCGAGCCAAACAATCCCTTGTTCAACCAAAACCCTTGCCTTCAAACAAACAGCGGTGGTTTCACGCAACTATGGCACTAATGGACAGCCCCGATCCCCTTGATCTTCCCCTAAACAACATTAATGAAACCCCATCAATGAAAAATTCACCAACCAAAAACAATAACCACACTTACCAAACCAAAATTGGGTACCAAAAATTGAAACACTGCGTATTGCTCAAAAAATTGGTTATCATAACGAAAAGGATAACAGAATAGAAAAATTTTAACAATAGTAAAAAAAAAAAAGACGAAGACAAAACGTCAAAATAGAAAATAACTTTAGGGAGAGACAAAAAATAAAATAAAATAAATATAAATTAAACTCAAAATAAAAATCCCACTATATCCACCCCTAACCAACTGATAGCTACCCATTTAAATAGACTTTCAATTCCATCCAAACTTTCTCAGTCAACCGAAGAAAAACTTATCACCCTCGCTGACACAGGGGTTCGAACACAAGACCTCCAGCAAGCTAACTCTTTACCACTCAAACCAGTAGGCTCATTCTAATATGAGTTTACAAACAATATTACATAAGCCCACCCGACAGGGATATGGCTAGGATAAATAGCAGTATTTGCAACAAAATGTGGGACCTGAACCTCAGACCTCTAACACACATGCAGAACACTTAACCACTAAAGAAAATACTTGTTTGTGCCAAATTTCACCAAAAGCAGACTTAAATTATTTAGGGCGTTACATCTATCATACTATCTAACAATCACCTTAGTAGCTTTTGATTATCTTGCCTATGGTTATAAATTGCATGTATAGATTTTTTTTTTATAATGGAAGTTTTTGAATATGCTAATAATCAACTTGGCATGAATATGCCTTTGGAGTATGGTTGTTTGGACTTATAGTGGTTTGGCAAGTTTATGTCCTTTGGTTACTTTTAAGTACTTTGAAATATATGGTGTAGTTTGTTTGTTTATATGTTAAAAGCCAAATGATCATGGTCAATTTGGTATGTTTATTTTGAAAGGTGAATGTGTAACAGCCCGTTTTCAGTGAAATCAGAAAATTAATTTTGAGACCACAAATTCGAGGTCAAGATATTTATTTTATTATTATTTTAATGTCTACAACATGTGAGTAGTCTAGTATAAAAAATTCGTTAAGAAATTTTAACGTTTGCATGATTAATTTAGTAAAAACGACTAAATTGAAAAAGGTACAAAATTAGAGTTCTATAAATTAAAGGTACTAAATGGCTATGCAATTAAATAGTTATGGGATTAATGTTGTAATTAGACCATTAATAGCATGAGTGGACAATTATGGACATTATTTAAGTGAATTTTAAGGTTAAAATGTACGGTTAAATAAGTAATTAATTAAATATGTCTTAATCAATTATGTAAAATGGTTGTATCATCTTCAACCCCAAGGTGTTTGGCTGAAAATTAGAAGAAGAGAAAGCCATTTTTGAGTTCTTCCATTCGGCCATTGCTTCTTTGTGCATGTAAGTTTATTTTCGTCTCGTTTTTAATGATTTCTATGTTTTCGTGATCATTGTAGCTTAATCTAACTAGCCAGAGACTAATTTGCAAAATTGTTAAAAGCCTAGGGTTTCACCATTGTTGAATGTGTACATGTTTTGAAGTTTAATGGTAGAAAGTGAATGGTTGTTGTTTGATAAACAACATTTGTTAAGTGATTTTGGTTGAAAAATGTCAAATAGGGAGTTATTTGTAAAATGTGAAAATTATATGGTGAAATGTGTGAAATAATGAAATGTGTGGGCTGCTATGAGTATAGATGAAATTCGGCTAGCATGATATGGATTAAATTGCATGAATTTTCATTTTTATGAGATAAGGACTAAATTGTAAAGAAGTTAAAATATTAGGGGTAAAAGTGTAAGTTTTTAAAAATATGCATTTTGGGTTGAATTGAATAGAATAAATACTAAATGGATTGATTTTGATTATATAGATCAAGAAAAGCAACGTACAGATTTAGATCGGGGGAAAAAAAAGTAGTGGATTGATCGCTAGATTTTCTCCGTATTAATTCGAGGTAAGTTTGTATGTTTAATAAGCATTAAAGTATATGTGTTTGAGTGCTTGATTGATATAATTGTGATAATACGATATCACAGAAGTTCTCGATGAGTTATCAGTAATGTTTAAATCCCGGTTGAACCTTAGGAATAGATAGGATACAAATGACATGCCATTAGGGGTTACCGTGTTTTGGGTGTTGGTTCTGTATGTTCTACTAGTGGCTGAGTTTTTCAGCATGTATTGTGGTTACTCATTAGCTTGTGTGAACAGCACTATGTAGTTACGTTTTGACCGTCAGCTTGTGTGAGCAGACCTAGTGATAGCTTGAGAGTGAACATTTATATGAGATATGAGATTAGATGGTTTCGACCATGTATTGTCACTTAGTGTACGAGATTCTCGAGTATCTAAAATTAAGGGATTTGTTTATCTAAACTACTTAACTAAACTAAGGGTGCACAGAGAGAAAATTGGGAAAAATCTTTTGGGTAAACTCGATTAATTAAGACAATACCCAAGGAAAAATCCACCTAGACTTCACTTGTTATTTGACTCTGAATCAGGCGATTTATTCATTTGACATGATCCGTAGAAATCCCTATGTTATATTATTATCTCTCTCGAGACTAATAACATCTAACCCTAGGTTGAGTAATTAAATCTCTTTCTAATTAACGCCCTAGTGTTGCATTACCTCGATTTATGGATCCCCTTATTAGGTTTCACCCTAATCCGACAAAATCTTGTCACCCTATCTCTAGGCATGCAATCAACTCCGCTTAATTATTACAAATTTACTCTTAGACAGGGACTTTTGCTCTTCTGAATAAGTGCATTAACTTGAATCAATATCCTGGAATATTAAACAAGAATCAAGAACACATAATTAAGAACAAGTCAAATATTTATCATACAATTCAGATAATAATAACAATATCCATCTTAGGTTTCATTCCCCTTAGGTATTTAGGGGGTTTAGTTCATAATTATAAAAGAAAACATCTCAGAAGAATAATGAATACAAAACATGAAGAAAACAAAAAACCCCTGAATGGAAATTGAAGGGAGATCTTCAGTCTTGACGATGAATCTGGTTTCTGAGATGGACCAATTGGATTCCCTTGAGTAATTCCTTGCCTCCTACTCTATGTGTCTGTTCTAAATGCCTCCTTAGGTGTTCAAATAGGCTTTAGAATGCCTAAGAGCCCTCAAAAGTGGCCTTTTCGAAATAGGAATATACTTGGGCTCGACAGGGACACACCGTGTGACACGCCCGTGTACGATTTCTCTAGCTCGTGGTCAAGGCTGTTAAATAGGCACGGGCGTGTAGTCTACCCATGTAAGTCGTGCTTCGATCTTGCCAAATGGACACAATCGTGTGGCTTACCCGTGTGAGGAAGTCCAGGCCATGTTGATTTCCCATGTGAGTCCATTTTCTCCGTTTTCGGCCCATTTCTCGCTTTTTTTACCCTCTTGTGCTCACCTAATTATAAAACATTAAATGAAAGAATTAGGAGCATCAAATTCGCCAAATCTAAGGAGAAATCATCCATAAATGTGCTAAGCATGGGATAAAAATATGTATAAATTACAGTTTATCATTAATTTTCTCTTTTATGAGTGTACTAAGCACGAGTTGCTTACATAGTTATTTTTCCTCTGTTTCATAGATTGCCAGAAGCTCGATTAGTTGGAAGCTTGCTGGAGTTCTATCACACTATCCAACAATCACTTTGGTAGCTTTTGATTATCTTGGCTATGGTTATAAATTGCATGTAGAGGATTTTTTTTTATAATGGAAGTTTTTGAATATGCTAATAATCAACTTGGTATGAATATACCTTTGGAGTATACATTTTGGTTGTTTGGACTTATAGTGCTTTGGCAAATTTATGTCCTTTGGTTACTTTTAAGCACTTTGAAATATATGGTGTAGTTGGTTTGTTTATATGTTAAAAGCCAAATGATTATGGTCAATTTGGAATGTTTATTTTGAGAGGTGAATGGATGGACAATTGTTGTTATTAGGTAGCTAAATTACCTATGTTTTGTGTTTGAGATGTGGCATGTAACCTTGTTTTGATTGATGTTGTTTTGGTATAAATGAGGTGCCTTTGAATGGCATATTGGTTATGTAACATCCTGAATTAGGGTGTAGTCAGAATAGTGGTTTCAAGACCACAAATTCAAAATAGAAATAATTATTTTATGATTGTTTGATATTCCATGACATGATTGCATGTTTGTGTGAAATTTTCATGAAGAAACTCTATGCCTAAGATACCCAATTTGACTTTAGGGACCAAATTGAATAAGTTGTAAAACTTGTGTTCTAGAAGCTTTAAGCATGAAATTGCATTGGATTATTAATTAGAGGTCCTTAATGGAAATTTGACCAAGTTCTAAAATTTTGGACAAAAATTACCATGAATAGGAAAATTTTAAAAGAAATGCCTTAAAGGCATTTTTGTCATTTGGTAGATAAAAGAATAAAAAGGGAAAATGAACTGAAAATCTCGTCTATCTTCTCCAAGTGCTAGCTAAAAATTGCATGCTCTCCATAGCTAGGGTTTTCAACTTTTCAAGCTTGATTGTAAGTGCTCCCAAGCCCCCTTTTTAATGTTCTTTACATTTTTGAAGCCCTTGAAGCATGATCTATCAATTTCTAACCATATTTTGAAGTAGGATTCATGTATGAAATTTGACCCATGTGTAACATGGTTGTATTTTGATGTTTAATGGAGGAATATGAATGTTTGATATGTGATAAACATCCTTTACTAAGTGATTTTTAGTGAAAACACCTATAAAGTGCTTGTTTGTAAAAGGTGTAAAAATGAGTAGTAAAAGTGTGAAATAAAGGAAAATATCGGCTGATTGAGATAGAATATGATTCGGCTAGGCTTGGGTAACAAAGAAATTGCATGCATTTTATTTTACGGGCTTAGGGACTAAAGTGTAAATAAGTACAAATTTAGGGGTAAAAAGGTAATTTTACCCAAGTACGTGTTATAGGTTGATATGAGCAATGTATGTATTGAACAAGTTGAATTTGGTATTATAGATCAAGAAAAACGTGATTCGGGCCTTAATCGGGGAAAAAATAAAGTTTACGAGGATTAGGCTCGTTTTTATCATTTTTGTACTGAGGTAAGTTCATCTGCAAATAATGCAACATATACCATACTTTAAATGCTTTAATGTTGTATGTATGGTAAGTTCATACATATTTGATGTGATGTTGTATCATGAATTATGCTTTGATTTCTCCATGAATATGTGATTGGTGCTATGAGCATTAAAATAGACGTTACGAGCAAGTTCTACAGAAATATGGTATCGAAGAATCCTGTTTGAACCTTAGGAATAGTTAGGATACAAGTGGCATGTCACTAGGAATTATGAAATCTGAACTCATTGAGTCATGGTCTGAGTTCATGATATATGTGACATCCGAACTCATTGAGTTATGGTCGAGTTCGTGATATATGTGACACATGTTTTGGCATCTGGGTACTGGTCTCATATATGTTATTGATGGCGAGGTAGTCTGGCATGTGTTGTGGATACATGACAGCCTGCATGAGCAGACCCGTGAGTAGCTCGTAAACAAGCAACATGTGATCTGAGATATGAAGTAGCATTGGCTAGATATAAGGCACTTAGGTGCAAACTTCTGATGTATCCGACAGTATTCCGAGTGTTCAACGGGAAGTTCAAAGAAGTTCTATTAGTAATCGTAACTATTACATCAAAACACGAAAGTAAGTTTAATGTGCAAGTGGGCACAGGTATATACATCAAACTCATGTGAAAGACATGAAATATGATGTGCTCGTTGTAAGAACATGTATTTATATATATAGGAGGAATAAGTTTATGAGAATTGATAAAATGCAAGATTATGTTTGTTATATAATATGCATGATTCAAGCTTGTTTAAGTTGTCTTTTATTTGCTTTTGAACTTACTAAGCTTTATGCTTACCCCCTATTTTTTCCATATCTTATAGTTTAGCCAAGCCAGCTCGGGGACCGAAGAACGTCAGAGACTCGATCACACTATCGATTGAACATTTGGGTATAGTTAGCTTTATCATTTTGGAAATGGCATGTATAGAGACTTGGCCTTTTTGTTATATGTTATATTAGTTAGCCAAATGTGTTGGCTCATGATGGTATTATGATTATTTTGTATATGGTCAAGAGAGGTGGCTCATTTGATTACTTGGGTTGTAACCCTAATTTTTGGTGCATGCATGCCAACGTGTTTTTGTTTTGATGTGGTTTTGGTTCCTTGTGGATGATATGTAAGATGAATGGTATAGGTATTAAGCGAATGAATGAGGATTAATAGGTATGATCATATTTATGGTGTCATTGAGTAACTTGAAAGAGAAATTATAATGATGATATAATATAAAATTGGTGTGGAATCTCATATGGAAGTATGATGGTGGGAGTATGTGATATTTCCACATTATAAAGACATCGATTAATCATGATGGTGAATGCTTGTGTAGTCAAATGTGCCTTGTATGATATAAGGTAGGATTGAGTATGTGAGTGTTTAAGGGTGCCAAATGGCTTGGAAAATAGCCTAAAAATTGTCCACATAGTTAGACACACGGGCATGTGTCTTGGCCGTGTTTGACACACGGTCTAGCCCATGGGCGTGTGATTTTGCCATGTGTCCCCTACACCCTAATTATGCAAAACAGAATACCCAGTAGTAAACACACGGGCAGAGACACGGTCGTACGTCTCAGCTGTGTGAAGGACACGACCATAGAACACGGTCTTGTGCTCAGTCCGTGTGAAGTCTGCACTTAATTTTTGGAATTTAATTTGCCACACGGGCTCAGCACACGGGCTTGTAACTAGGTCGTGTGACCTTATTTGATTTATGACGTCATAGTCAGAGAGTTACACGGGCTGAGGACACGGAAGTGTCCCAAGCCACACGGGTGTGTGACTTTCCAAAACAAGAAAATTTTCTAAGTTATCCCGAAGTTCTGAAAGTTCTTGGTTTAGTCCCAAACCACCTTTAGTGTATGCTTTGGGCATGTAGGCCCTTATAAGGGACAATTTGCATGTGATTGAAAAGCTTTTATTTTGAATGAAATTTTATGGCCCAGTTTTGTATGAATGTTCATGTTTAAGTTAGGTAATACCTCGAACCCTATTCTGGCGTCAGATACTGGTAAGGGATATTACATTTAGTGGTATCAGAGCATGATTTAGTCAGTTCTCGAACTACGTAGCATGTGTACGAGTCTAGCTATACATGCCATACATAAACTGTGATAGTGTGATGACTCCTGATGATTTTGAAAATATGTTCTTATATAGTAATTGGATCCTGAAAGAGTAGTGGCGGACGATGTTCAAAGTAACGCACTTGCACCCACTAAAGGGGCAGCGCCATCTGATAGTAGACCCACAACTGTTAGTAGAGGAGAATGAGGAAGAGAAGCCTCTCTCCATATGATGGATGCCTGGTACATAGAGTTTGTTCAAATGAACCCAAACGCTCAACCTCTTCCACCTCCTTTAAATCCCCAACCTGTACCTCAAGTGCCTCGAGGTATGGATTTTATGAGGTTTCATAGAACCCTAGTTGATAGAATTCGAAATCAAGGAGCTGAGGAGTTTAGGGCCATTGCCAAAGTTGATCCTGAAAGGGCAAAATTTTGGCTAGAGAATTTCATTCGTGTATTCGATGAGCTATCCTGCACACCTGATGAATGTTTGAAGTGTGCTATTTCCTTGTTGAGAGATGCGACATAAAATTGGTGGAAAACACTAGTTTTGGTGGTACCAAGAGAAAAGGTCACATGGGAATTCTTTCAAGAAGAAACTGAAAGAAATACATCAGTGAGTGATTCATCGACCAAAAGCATAAGGAATTTCTTGATTTGAGGCAAGGTCACATATCAATTACTGAGTACGAAAGAGAGTTTGTTCGGCTCAGTAAATATGCTCGAGAGTGTGTATCCTCAGAGGCTAAAATGTGTAGAAGGTTCTAAGATAGAATTAATGAGAACATTAGGCTGTTAGTAGGTATTCTTGAGTTGAAGGAATTTGTTGCGCTCGTTGGTCGAGCTTGTAAAGCTAAGGAGTTGACCAATCAGAGGAGAAGAGCCGAAGCTGAGGTTAGAGATATAAGGAAGAGACTGATGAGCAAGTCACTTCCATCTCAGTCTAAGAAATCTAGAGATATGTATTCGCATTCTCATGTGTCGTCTGGACATTCGTACAGAAATCGTAAGAAGCAAAATTCGGGTTTTAGATCTCAGGCTACATCTGTGGCTAGTGTGGGTAATGATAGAGCTTTCAGACCCGAGTGCCAACAATGTGGTAAAGGTCATTTTGGTAAGTGTAGGGTGAGCGATGGATCTTGTTTTTGATGTGGTTCTTAATACCACTATATCAAAGAATGTCCTAAGATGGTCGAGAAAGAAAAATTTTAGAGTACAAGGCCAAGCAGTACGACTACAAAAGGGAGACCCTCGAGAAATGTCGATAATGGGACTAGTAGTAAAAATGTAACAAGGGATACGGTAGTGAGATCCGAAGCTAGAGCTCTGGCTAGGGACTATGCTATACGTGCACGTGAGGATGCATCTTCTCCCGACTTGATTACGGGTACTTTTTCTCTCTATGACACTTCTGTTATTGCCTTGATTGACCCTGGTTCTACTCATTCATATGTGTGCATGAAATTGGTATCTAGCATGAATATGCATGTTGAGTCTATAGAATTTTTTATTAAAGTGTCAAACCCGTTAGGCAAGCATGTTTTAGTTGAAAAGTATGTAAGAAATGTCATTTGATAATTAGAGATCATTGTTTTCCGGCTGAGTTAATGTTATTTCCGTTCGATAAATTTGATGTTATATTCAGCATGGATTGGTTGACACTTCATGATGCTATAGTGAATTGTAGAAAATAATTCATTGAATTGAAATGTGAGAATGATGAAATTCTCTGGGTTGAATCAGATGAGTCAGATAAGTTGCCAATTTTGATTTTTCAATTGTTGCTCATAAATGTATTAAAAAGGGATGTGAAGCTTATTTGGCTTATGTGTTGAATACGAAAGAGTTTGAATCAAAGATTGAATCAGTGCCTACTGTATGTGAGTATCCAGATGTGTTCTTAGAAGAGCTACTTGGATTACCTCCTGTTAGGGAAGTTGAGTTTGGCATTGAGTTAGTCTCTGGTACAGCTCCTATCTCGATTGCTCCATATAGAATGGCCCCAACTGAATTGAAAGAACTGAAGTCACAATTGCAAGAATTGACCGAAAAGGGTTTTGTGAGACTGCGCTTTTCGCCGTGGGGTGCTCTGATATTATTCGTGAAAAAGAAAGACAGGTTTATGAGGTTATGTATAGATTACCGACAACTCAATAAAGTAACAATTAAGAACAAGTATCTTTTGCCAAGGATTGACGACTTGTTTGACAAGTTAAAAGGAGTGACATGATTTTCAAAGACAGACTTGAGGTTTTATTACTACCAATTGAGAGTGAAAGACTCGGATATGCCGAAAACCACTTTTCGGACGAGGTGGTCATTATGAATTTCTTGTCATGCCTTTTGGTTTAACAAATGCTCCTGCTCATTTATGGATTTGATGAATCGTATTTTCTGGCAGTATTTGGATAACTTTGTTGTCGTTTTTAGTGATGACAAATTAATTTATTCTCGTGATGAATCCGAGCATGCCGAGCACTTGAAGGCTATTTTGCAAACCTTGAGAGACAAGCAGTTGTATGCTAAGTTTAGTAACAGTGAGTTTTGGCTTCGAGAAGTTGGATTCTTTGGCCATATTGTTTCGGGTGATGGTATTAGAGTAGACCCGAGTAAGATTGCAGTTATTGTTGAATGGAAACCGTCGAGAAATGTAACTGAGGTTAGAAGCTTTGTAAGATTGGCCAGTTATTACAGACAGTTTATCAAAGGATTTTCCATGATTTCTACTCCAATGAAGAAGTTGTTAGAGAAAGATGTCAAGTTCAAATGGACGGAAAAGTGCCAACAGAGTTTTGAGAAATTAAAGGCATTGTTGATGGAGCCCCGATTTTGGTACAACCCGAGTCAGGTAAAGAACTTGTGATTTATAGTAATGCTTCCTTGAATGGTTTGGGATGTGTACTTATGCAAGAGGGTACGGTCGTAGCTTATGCTTCGAGACAGTTGAAGTCACACAAAAAGAACTATCTGACAAATGATTTAAGTTGGCCGCCATAGTGTTTGCTTTGAAGATTTGGTGGTATTATTTATTGGGTGAGAAATGTCATGTCTATATCGATCATAAAAGTCTTAAGTATTTGATGACACAAAAGGATTTGAACTTGTGGCAACGAAAATGGTTGGAACTGCTAAAAGATTATGAGCTTGTGATCGATTACCATTCAGGTAAGGCGAATGTGGTCACTAATGTTTTGAGTAGGAAGTCATTGTTTGCCTTGAGGGCTATGAATGCACGGTTGAATTGGTTCTATGATGGTTTGATTCTAGCCGAGTTGAGAGCTAGACTGACTTTTCTTCAACAGATTTTTGATGCTCAAAAAGTTGATCAAGAGTTGCAAGCTAAGAGAATTCAGTGTGAGTCCAGTAGTAAACCAGATTCACTGAGTGACTCCGACGGTTGTTTGAGGTTTCATGGTAGGATTTGTGTTCAGAAAGACGCTGAGTTGATTTAGTATATTTTATATGAAGCGCACAACGATTGTTTGTCAGTTCACCCGGGCAGCACAAAGATGTATAATGACTTGAAGAAAATGTATTAATGGAATGGTATGAAAAGAGACAACTCAGAGTTTGTATCGATATGCTTAGTTTGTCAGCAAGTAAATGTTGAACACCAAGTACCTTCAGGTTTACCTCAGCCCATCATGGTCCCCAAATGGAAATAGGACCGGATTACTATGGATTTTGTGACAGGGTTGCCTTTAACTCCGAAAAAGAAAGATGCCATATGGGTTATTGTCGATAAACTGACTAAATTGGTTCAGTTTATCCCCGTACGTACTGATTTCTCATTGGATAAGTTAGTTGAATTGTACATTGGTGAAATTGTTAGACTTCATGGAGTACCTATGTCGATTGTATTGGATAGAGATCCGAGATTCACTTCACAATTTTGGAAAAAGTTACGAGAAGCTTTGGGTACAAAGTTGAATTTTAGCACTGCTTTTCATCCACAGAATAATGGTCAGTCTGAGCGAGTAATTCAGATCTTGGAAGACATGCTCTGATGTTGTGTATTTCCAAGGTAGTTGGGAAAAGTACCTACCGCTAGTGGAGTTTGCCTATAACAACAGTTATCAGTCAAGTTTGAATATGGCGCCTTTATGAGGCACTGTATGAATGTAAGTGCTTAACACCTTTGTATTGGACCGAGCTGAGAGAAAATCAAATTCACGGAGTTGATCTAGTCAAAAAATTGAAGAGAAATTGAAGGTAATTCGTGACTGTCTGAAAGTTACTTTGGATAGACAGAAATCCTACGCAGATTTGAAACGGAAAGAATTTGAGTATCAAGTCGGTGATAAGGTATTTTTGAAAGTATCTACATGGAAAAAGGTTTTGAAATTTGGCAAGAAGGGCAAGTTGAGTCCTCATTTTATAGGGTCGTATGAGATCACCAAGAGAATAAGTCTAGTTGCCTATCGATCGACTTTACCATCCGAGTTGGAAAAGATTCACGATCTGTTCCAAGTGTCTATGTTGCGCCATTATAGATAAGATCATTCACATGTGATTTCACCAACAGAAGTTGAGATTCGACCAGATATGACTTATGGTGAGGAACCAGTTAAGATTTTGGCTCTAGAAGTCAAACAGTTGAGAAACAAAAACATTTCCTTGGTGAAAGTGTTATGGAAAAGACATGGGGTTGAAGAGGCTACATGGGAGCCCGAGGAGGCCATGAGGAAACAATACCCAAACCTTTTTACTGAGAAAATTTTTGGGGACGAAAATCCCTAAATAAGGGAGTTGTAACATCCTGAATTAGGGTCTAGTCAAAATAGTGGTTTCGAGACCACAAATATAAAATACAAATAATTATTTTGTGATTGTTTGATGGTCTATGACATGATTGCATATTTGTGTGAAATTTTCATGAAGAAATTCTATGCCTAAGATGCCCAATTTGACTTTAGGGACCAAATTGAATAAGTTGTAAAACTTGTGTTCTAGAAGCTTTAAGCATGAAATTGCATTGGATTATTAATTAGAGGTCCTTAAATGGAAATTTGACCAAGTTCTAAAATTTTGGACAAAAATGGGCATGAATAGGAAATATTTAAAAGAAAGGTCTTAAGGGTATTTTTGTCATTTGGTAAATAAAAGAATAAAAAGGGAAAATGGAGGGAAAATTTTGTCCATCTTCTCAAAGTGCTAGTTAAAAATTTCATGCTCCCAAGCCCCATTTTTAATGTTCTTTACATTTTTGAAGCCCTTGAAGCATGATCTATCCATTTCTAGCCATATTTTGAAGTAGGGTTCATGTATGAAATTTGACCCATGTGTAACATGGTTGTATTTTGATGTTTAATGGAGGAATATGAATGTTTGATGTGTGATAAACATCTTTTACTAAGTGATTTTTAGTGAAAACACCTAAAAAGTGCTTGTTTGTAAAAGGTGTAAAAATGAGTAGTAGAATTGTGAAATAAAGAAAAATATGGGCTGATATGAGATAGAATATGATTCGGTTAGGCTTAGGTAACAAATAAAATGCATGAATTTCATTTTACGGGCTTAGGGACTAAAGTGCAAATAAGTAAAATTTTAGGGGTAAAATGGTAATTTTACCCAAGTATTTGTTATGTGTCGATATGAGCAATGTATGTATTGAACAAGTTGAATTTGGTATTATAGATCAAGAAAAACGTGATTCAGGTCTTGATCGGGGGAAAAACAAGGTTTACGAGGATTAGGCTCGTTTCTAACATTTTTGTATCGAGGTAAGTTCATTTGCAAATAATGCAACATATACCATACTTTAAATGCTTTAATGTTGCATGTATGGTAAGTGCATACATATTTGATGTGATATTGTATCATGTGTTTATTGCCTAAATTGTATCATGAATTATGCTTTGATTTCTCCATGAATATGTGATTGGTGCTATGAGCATTGAAATCGACGTTACGAGCAACTTCTATAGAAATGTGGAATTGAAGAACCCCGTTTGAACCTTATAAATAGTTAGGATACATGTGACATGTCACTAGGAATTATGAAATCTAAACTCATTGAGCTGTGATCCGAGTTCATGATATATGTGACATCCGGTTGTGGTTTGAGTTCATGATATATGTGACGCATGTTTTGGCATCCGGGTACTGGTCTCGTATATGTTATTGATGATAAGGCAGTCTGGCATGTGTTGTAGATACCTGACAGCCTACATGAGTAGACTCGTGAGTAGCTCTTAAACGAGCAACATGTGATGTGAGATATGAAGTAGCATTGGCTAAAGATAAATCACTTAGGTGCAAGCTTTCGATGTATCCGATAGTATTCCGAGTGTTCAACGGGTAGTCCAAAAAAGTTCTATGAGTAATTGTAACGGTTGCATTTAAACATGAAAGTAAGTTATAATGTACAAGTGGGCACATGTATGTACATCGAACTCATGTGAATTACATGAAATATGATGAGCTCGTTGTAAAAACATGTATTTATATATGTAAGAGGAATAAGTTTATGAGAATTGATAAAATGCAAGATTATGTTCGTTATGTTAAATGCATGATTCAAGCTTGTTTAAGTTGTCTTTTATTTGCATGTGAACTTACTAAGCTTTATGCTTACCCCCTTTCTTTTCCATCTCTTATAGTTTCGCCAAGCTAGCTCGGGGATCGAAGAACGTCGGAGACTCAATCACACTATTGATTGAACATATGGGTATAGTTAGCTTTATCATTTTGGATATGGCATGTATAGGGACTTGGCATTTTTGTTATGTGTCATATTGGTTAGCCAAATGTGTTGGCTCATGATGGTATTATGATTATTTTGTATATGGTCATGAGAGGTGGCTCCTATTGATTATTTGGGTTGAAACCCTAATTATTGGTGCATGCATGCCAATGTGTTTATGTTTTGATGTGGTTTGGTTGCTTGAGGATGATATGTGAGATGAATGGCATAGGTACTAAGAGAATGAATGAGGACTAATAAGTTTGATCATATTTATGGTATAATTGAATAACTTGAAAGAAGAATTATAATGATGATATAATATGAAATTGGGGTGGAATATCATATAGAAGTATGATGGTGGGAGTATCTTATATGTCCATATTATAAAGACATGGGTTAATCATGATGGTGAATGCTTGTGTAGTCAAATGTGCCATGTTTTATGCTATGAAGTAGGATTATGTGAGTGCTTAAGGGTGGCAAATAGCTTGGAAAATAGCGCAAGAATTGTCCACACGGTTAGACACACGGGCATGTGTCTTGGTCGTGTGTGACACATGGTCTGCCCCATGGCATGTGATCTGGCCGTATGTCTCAATAGTAAACACACGAGTAGAGACACGACTGTGTGTCTCAGTCGAGCGAAGGACATTGCCATAGGACATGGGCGTGTGCCCAGGCCGTGTGAAGTCTGCACTTAGTTTTTGGAATTTAATTCACCACATGGCCTCAGTACACGGGCATGTGACTAGGTCGTGTGACCTTATTTGATTGATGATGTCATAGTCAAAGAGTTACATGGGCTGAGGACACGGGCGTGTCCCAATCCACGCGGGCATGTGTGACCAGACGGCCTACCTATACGGACGTGTGTGTAACAGCCTGATTTAGGGCCTAGTCGAAACAGTGGTCTCGGGACCACAAATCTGATAATAGAAAAAAAAATTTTATTTTTTTATTGAGGTTATGGCACGATTATATTAGTGCATGAAAAATTTGGTGAGTTAATTTTAATGTTTTCAAGCTCGATTGCGATAAAGGACTAAATCGCATAAAAGGAAAAAGTTGCATTTTAGTACCCAAATGTGTTAAATAGCTATAGAATCAAAATTTGGAGTATTTAAAGGGCAATTAGACCCTTTTTAGAGTGCTTGGCCAGCCATGAGAGACAAATTGGTCAAAAAGTCAAAGTTTGGTTGGGTTTGGTGGCTAATTTGACTAAAATAGCAATAAAATAAGAAAAAGATGATATCACCTTCTCATCTTCTTCTCTACCACCAAAAATATCAGCCAAAATAGAGGTTTGAAAGCTCAAAAATCTACAGCAACTTAAAGCGCTCATAAGTAAGTGATTTGAATGAGTTTTCTTCAAGATTTTTATATTTTTGAAACCCTTGGAACATGAGCTTTCAAATGAGATTGATATCTTACAAAATAGTCAAGAGTTTAGGATTTCACCATGGATGTATTTGTGTTATATGCTGAGTTTTTTATGGAAGAATATGAGTCCTAGTTCTGTTATAAACAACTTTTGTGAAAGGTGTTAGCATGAAAACACCTAAAAGGACTATTTTGCATAAGTTGCAAAATAGGTGGTTAGTGTGCAAAATAGTGAGAATTTGGGATTACCATTGTAGTAAAAAGAGTTTAGCTAGGCTTGAAATACGAAGAAATTCGATAAAAAATCGATTTTCGAGCATAGGGGTAAAATGGTTATTTTGCCAAGGCCTAGGGCAAAATGCTCATTTTATCAAAGTTGTGAAATTATGAATGCCTAATTATGTGTTGTGACTAAATGGATGTATATTGTTAATATAGATCAAGATTTGCCAAAACCGAGCCTAGACCGGGGCAAAGCCAAGCAATCCTATTAAGCCGTCTAGTCAAGCACTTTTTGTAATTCGAGGTAAGTTGTATGTAAATAATACAACTACACTGTTAATACTTGTAGTCATATTGTCATTGAATTGATATTGTACGAGTTGTTAAGTTATAAATTGAGAATGCCTTGTAATATTTGAGATAGTAGAAATATCCCATTGAAACCTTAGGATATGAACTCAATATTCGTGCCAAGACATTGGGTGATTTGTGCGCTACTGTAAGACATGTCTGGGACATGCTTCGGCCACATTATGCGAGTCAGTGTAAGACCATGTCTGGGACATGGCATCAGCATCCAGACGAGGGCTACTGTAAGACATGTCTGGGGAATGTATCAGCCATATTATGAGAGCCTGTGTAAGACCATGTTTGGGACATGGCATCGGCACAAAGATGAGTGCCAGAGTAAGACATGTCTGGGACATGCATCAGCCTCGACAGAGATAGCCAATGTAAGACATGTCTGGGGCACGCATTGGCTAGGAGTTGTGCTAGTGTAAGACATGTCTGCGACATGCATCAGCACTTATATATGAGAGCCAGTGTAAGACGATGTCTGGGACATGGCATTGGCAATATATCCCATGTTGAAGGTTCATAGAATATCTAGTAGTATTCCAAACGGTTCAATGGTGAAAGTTATAGTTCAATTATAATAAAGAATGGATGATCATATTACAAGTGTTATAGGTACCTGTATGATAGGCATGAGTAACGAGCTAATTTAGAAAACAAGACTCGAGTAGATGATAATGAGCAAGCTAAGTTATGTTTACGTTTGAGCTTTAAGCATGATGGTAAATGGTGAGATTGTTGTATATTTATTTATATGCAACTTACTACGCTTTATGCTTACACCCTTTTCTTTCCCTCTTATTTCAGTATTGCCAGGCTAGCTTAAGGGTCCCATAAAGTCAGAAATATCGTTCACACTATCAGCCGCAGCACTCGGTATAGTTTGATTTATATTTTTGAAGGTGGCATGTATAGGGCTAGACTAGGATGTTGTATTAAGACAATTATTCATGTCTTTTGGCTCAAGTCAAAAGCCTTTCACTTTGTATTAAGCCTGGATTAATGGCTAGTATTCATTTTGATGAATGCATATAATGTTTTTTCTATGGATGAATTGGTGTCCATTGTGATGAAATTTGTATATTGACAGGATCTTGTGTAGGTTGTGCAAAATGGGTGACAAAATGGCTTGGGAAATAGCCTAGTTTGTCCACATGGGTAAGACACACGGGTGTGTGTCATGGCTGTGTGTCCCCTGCACTTAAAATTTTAAAGTTATTTTAGTACACGGGCAGGCCACACGGGCGTGTGCCCATGCCGTGTCATAAAGTCAGTATGCATGCTAGTGGTACACTGGCGAGAGACACGGCCGTGTGTGTTGGCCGTGTGAAGGACACAGTTATAGGGCACGAGTGTGTGCTTGGGCCGTGTGGTTTTGGGAGAATGCCCAGGTTTTCAGACACGGGTTCGGGACATGGGCGTGTCCCTAGCACACGGTCGTGTGTCCTATATCCACAAGGGCGTGTGGCGTCTTGATGCATGAAACTTTTCTATGTTTTTCATGAGTTCTCGGTTGGGTTCTGAACCACACTAGATGTATGATTTGGGTCTCGTAAGCCCATTTATGAGATAAATTACATGTGAAAAGAGAAGTTTTTAAATTGTTTGAAATCTTTATGGCCTAGTTTTGTATAGTTGGTTGAGTTAAGTCAGGTGTTTTGAACCCTTTCCCAGCGTCGGATGCGGGCGAGGGGTGTTACATTTGGTGGTATCAGAGCATGGTTTAGTCGATTGTAGGACTGAACTAGCCAGAGTACGAGTCTAGTTATGCATGCCACGTATATGCATATTGATAGTGTGACGATTCCTGACGATTATAAATTGTGTTTATTATAGTAATGGATCCTGATAGAACCACGGCAGATGACGTGGAAAGTAATGCGCCGGCTCCCGCAGAATGAACCTCGCCGATAGAGAGCGAGCCCGTAAGTATGGGCCAAGGCGAAGGGGATAGAGAAGCCTACCTCCGAATGATGGATGCTTGGTATACAGAGTTCGTTCATATGAACCTAAACACCCCACCTCCTCTGATTCCTCAGTACGCTCCTGTGGCTCCGCAAGGTGCGGACGTGTTCAAGAGTGAAAAGCCTCCGGCAGACAAGATTCAGAAACAAGGGGCTGAGGAATTTTGGGCTAGTGTAGATGATGACCCGGAGAGAGCGGAGTTCTGGGTAGAAAATACCATGAGGGTATTTGATGAGCTATCATGCACACCTGATGAGTGCTTGAAATGTGTCGTGTCACTCCTACGAGACTCGGCTTATCAGTGGTGGAACACTCTCGTTTCTATAGTACCAAGAGAAAGAGTGACTTGGGAATTCTTCTAAGAAGAGTTTCAAAAGAAGTATATTAGCCAGAGGTTTATGGACCAAAGAAGGAAGGAATTCCTAGAGTTGAAGCAAGGAAATAAGATTGTGACAGAGTATGAGCAGGAGTTTGTGAAACTCGGCAAGTATGCGCGAGAATGTGTATCCACTGAAGCTACTATGTGTAAGACACTTGAGGATGGCCTCAATGAAGACATTCAAGTGTTTGTGGGCATCCTAGAGTTAAGAGAATTTGTAGTGCTAGTTGAGAGAGCGTGCAAAACAGAAGAGTTGATGAAAGAGAGGAGGAAAGTGGCCAGCGAGTCACGAGATTTAAAGAGAAGACAGATGGGAAAAGCATACTAGTCTTCCTCCAAGAGGTCAAAAGAGTTTACTACCCAATCGAATACTTCGGTTGGATATTCGAAGAGAAACAAGAATCGACAGAACATGGCATCTAAAGCCCAAACTACGTCAGTGGCAAGTGTTGGTAGTGCTCGGCCAAATAGGCCGGAGTTTTCGCAATGTGGAAGACGTCACTTGGGCGAATGCTGAGTAAGCGAGAGGGGTTGTTTCAAATGTAGGTCACTTGACCATTTTATCAACGAGTGCCCTGAAATGGACACGAGAGGGAGAAAACAAGAGGTGAAAGCAAGCAGTGCTCCCTTGAGTGGTAGGCCTCAAAGGAACCCCAGGAGTGGGAATAGTAGTAGAGGTGCACTAAGAGAGGCTACGATAAGGTCTGAAGGCAAGGCGCCAATGAGGACCTATGCTCTACGGGCCCGAGAAGAGGCAGAGTCTCCAAACGTGATCACGAGTACATTTTTTATTCACGATATAACTGTTGTCGCTTTAGTTGACCTGAAATCTACCCACTCTTACATATGTATGGAATTAATACCTTGTATGAACATGCTAGTAGAGTCCACTAAGTTTGTAATAAAAGTGTCTAACCCATTAGGCAAGCATGTATTAGTGGACCAAGCATGTAGAAATTGTCCTTTGACGATTAGAGGCCATTTTTTTCCAGCCAACTTGATGTTGTTTCCGTTTAATGAATTCGATGTAATTCTTGGGATGGATTGGTTGACCTCCGATGGCGTTGTAGTAGACTGTGGGAGAAAAGTAATTCAGTTAAGATGTGAGGATGGAAATGTTCTTCGAGTTGGGCCAGAAAAGTCGAATAACTTGTCTTTGATAGTATCGTCTTTGGCAGCCGAAAGATATTTGAGAAAAGGTTATGAAGCTTATCTAGCTTTTGTGCTGAATGCCCAAGTGTCCAAGTCGAAGATTGAGTCAGTACCAGTGGTTTGTGAGTTTATAGACGTCTTTCCGGAGGAGTTACCACGGTTACCCCCAGAGAGAGAGGTTGAGTTTGGTATCGAATTGGCTCATGGTATGACGCGAATCTCGATTACACCTTATAGGATGGCCCCCATCAAGTTAAAGGAGTTGGAAGTGCAATTGCAAGAGTTAACAAATAAAGGTTTTGCTAGACTGAGTTATTCACCATGGGGTGCTCCAGTACTTTTTGTGAAAAAGAAGGACGGGTCAATAAAGTTATGTATCGACTACAGACAGCTTCATAAGGTGATAGTGAAGAACAAGTATCCCTTGCCGAGGATCGATGATCTTTTCGATCAATTGAGAGGAGCCACTGTGTTTTCCAAGATAAACTTAAGATCGGGCTACTATCAGTTAGGAGTCAAGGAACATGATGTACCGAAGACTGCTTTTCGAACAAGATATGGGCATTATGAATTTCTTGTTATGCCTTTTGGATTGAAAAATTCCCTAGCGGTATTTATGTACTTGATGAACCGTATCTTCCGACCGTATTTGGATAGGTTCGTCATCATTTTTATTGATGACATCTTGGTTTATTCGCATAACGAGAATGAGCACATGGAGCATTTGAAAACTGTGTTGTAGATCTTGAGGGATAAGGAACTTTATGCCAAGTTCAGTAAGAGCAAGTTTTGGCTCAAAGAGGTCGGGTTTCTAGGACATATAGTGTCGAGTGATGGAATCTGAGTTGATCCAAATAAGATCGCCGCTATTGTGGAGTGGAAGCCACCGAGAAATGTGACAGTGGTTTGTAGTTTTCTAGGGCTAGTGGGATACTATAGACGTTTTGTAAATGGATTTTCCATGATAGCTACACTGATAATAAAGCTACTGTAGAAAGATGTCAAGTTCAAATGGACAGAAGACTGCCAACAGAGCTTCGAGAAGTTAAAGGCTTTGTTTACCGAAGTCCCAATTTTAGTGCAACCTGCCTCCTTAAACGGTTTAGGGTGTGTACTAATGTAAGAAAGAAAGGTTATAGCCTATGCCTCAAGACAGCTAAAACCTCATGAGAAGAATTATTCGACCCATAATTTAGAGCTAGCAGCTGTAGTGTTCGCGCTAACGATTTGACGACATCATTTAAATGGTGAGAGATGCCGAGTATTTACCAATCACAAGATTCTAAAGTATTTAATGACTCAGAAAGAGTTGAATTTGAGGGAACAACGATGGTTAGAGCTAATAAAAGATTATGAGCTGATTATCGACTACCATCCGGGAAAGGCGAACATAGTCACCAATGCTTTGAGTAGAAAGTCGTTGTTTGCTACAAAAGTCTTGAACGCTCAGTTGACTATATCTAGTGATGGATCGGTCCTAGCAGAGTTAAGAGTCAGACCGACTTTCTTTCATGAAATTTGTGAAGCTTAAAAAGATGACGAGAAATACATGCCAAGAGAACTCAATGTGAATCAGAGATTGAGTCAGATTTTTGTATTAGTATTGTTGGGTGTATAATGTTCAAGAATAGAGTTTGTGTACCCAAAGATAGTGAGTTCATCAAAAGATTTTACGAGAGGCACACAGTGGTTGTTCGTCAGTTCACCCGGGTAGCATGAAAATGTACAACGACCTTAAGAAAATGTATTGGTGGTCGGGTGTGAAAAGAGACATTTTAGAGTTCGTTTCCAAGTGCCTAATATGTCAACAAGTAAAGGCTGAACATAAAGTGCCTTCGGGTTTACTTCAGCCTATTATGATTCCCGAGTGGAAATGGGATCGTATCGCCATGGACTTTGTGACCAGTTTGCCTCTAACCCCAAAAAAGAAAGATGCAGTATGGGTTATTGTCGATAGACTCACTAAGTCAGCCCACTTCATTTCAGTGCGGACAGACTACTCCCTTGAAAAATTAACTAACTTGTATGTTTCTGAGATTGTGAGGCTTCACGGTATGCTGTTGTCGATTGTTTCAAATCGAGACTCGAGGTTTACCTCGAGGTTTTGGAAAAAGTTACAAGAAGCTTTAGGAACCAAGTTAAGTTTCAGTACGGCATTTCATCTGCAAACTGACGGACAGTCCAAAAGAGTAATACAAATCTTAGAGGACATGTTGAGGTGTTGTGTTCTCGAGTTCCAAGGAAGTTGGGAAAAACACTTACCATTGGTTGAATTCGCCTACAACAACAGCTATCAGTCGAGTCTAAAAATGGCGCCTTATGAGGCTTTGTACGGGCGAAAGTGCCGAACGCCTTATACTGGACCAAGTTGAGAGAGAGTTAGATTCACGGGGTAGATTTGATTAAAGAGGCTGAGAAAAAAGTTAGGGTCATTTGTGACTATTTGAAAGCCACCTCGGATAGGCAAAAATCCTACGCGGATTTGAAACGAAGGGAAATTAAGTTTGAAGTCAGGGATAAGGTATTTTTGAAAGTTTCCTCTTGGAGGAAAGTCCTCAGATTTGGTAGAAAAGGCAAGTTGAGTCCTTGTTTTATAGGACCTTATGAGGTTACTAAGAGAGTAGGGCCTGTTGCCTACCGTTTGGAATTACCGCTAGAGTTAGAAAAGATTCACGATGTGTTTCACGTGTCTATGTTACGCTGATACTGATCAGACCCTTCGCATATAATTGCGCCAATTGAAGTTGAGATTCTTCCAGACATGACATATAGTGAGGAGTCGGTCAAGATTTTAGCTCGAGAAGTCAAACAGTTAAGCAATAAGAATATACCACTTATGAAGGTTTTGTGGCATAGACATCGAGTCGAGGAAACCATATGGGAACCCGAGGAGTCTTTGAGACAACAGTATTACTTATTCACTAGTAAGATTTTTGGGGATGAAAATCCCTAAGGGGGGAGAAATGTAACAGCCCGATTTAGGGCCTAGTTGGAACAGTGGTCTCGGGACCACAAATTCGAAGATAGAAAAATAATTTTTATTTTTATTTATGAGGTTATGGTACGATTATATTAGTGCATGAAAAATTTGGTGAGTTAATTTTAATGTTTTCAAGCTCAATTGCGATAAAGGACTAAATCGCGTAAAAGGCAAAAGTTGCATTTTAGTACCCAAATGTGTTAAATAGATAGAGAATAAAAATTTGGAGTATTTAAAGGGCAATTAAACCCTTTTTAGAGTGCTTGGCCAGCCATGGGAGACAAATTGGTCAAAAAGTCCAAGTTTGGTTGGGTTTGGTGGCTAATTTGACTAAAATAGCAATAAAATAAGAAAAAGATTATATCCCCTTCTCATCTTCTTCTCTACCACTAAAAATATCATCCAAAATAGAGGTTTGAAAGCTCAAAAATCTACAGAAACATAAAGCACTCATAAGTAAGTGATTTTAATGAGTTTTCTTCAAGATTTTTATATTTTTGAGACCCTTAGAGTATGAGCTTTCAAATGAGGGTGATATCTTACAAAATAGTCAAGAGTTTAGGATTTTACCATGGATTTATTTCTGTTATATGATGAGTTTTTTATGGAAGAATATGAGTCCTAGTTGTGTTATAAACAACTTTTGTGAAAGGTGTTAGCATGAAAACACCTACAAGGACTATTTTGCATAAGTTGCAAAATAGGTGGTTAGTGTGTAAAATAGTGAGAATTCGGGATTGCCATAGTAGTAAAAAGAGTTTAGCTAGGCTTGAAATACGAAGAAATTAGATAAAAATCAATTTTCAAGCATAGGGGTAAAATGGTCATTTTGCCAAGTCATAGGGGCAAAATGGTCATTTTACCAAAGTTGTGAAATTATGACTGCCTAATTATGTTTTGTGACTAAATGGATGTATATTGTTAATATAGATCAAGATTTTCCAAAACTGAGCCTAGACCGGGGCAAAGCCAAGCAATCCGATTAAGCCGTCTAGTCAAGCACTTTTTGTAATCCGAGGTAAGTTGTATGTAAATAATACAACTACAATGTTAATACTTGTATTCATATTGTCATTGAATTGATATTGTACGAGTTGTTAAGTTATAAATTGAGAATGCCTTGTAATATTTGAGATAGTAGAAATATCCCGTTGAAACCTTAGGATATGAACTCGATATTCATGCAAAGACATTGGGTGATTTGTGCGCTAGTGTAAGACATGTCTAGGACATGCTTCGGCCACATTATGAGAGCTAGTGTAAGACCATGTCTGGGACATGGCATCGACATCCAGACGAAGGCTAGTGTAGGACATGTTTGGGGCATGCATCATCCATATTATGAAAGCCAGTGTAAGACCATGTCTGGGACTTGGCATCGGCACAGAGATGAGTGCCAGAGTAAGACATGTCTGGGACATGCATCAGCCTCGACAAAGATAGCCAATGTAAGACATGTCTGGGGCACGCATCGGCTAGGAGTTGTGCTAGTGTAAGACATGTCTGCGACATGCATCAGCACGCATATATGAGAGCCAGTGTAAGACCATGTCTTGGACATGGCATCGACAATATATCCCATATTGAAGGTTCATAGAATATCTAGTAGTATTCCAAACAGTTCAATGGTGAAAGTTATAGTTCAATTATGATAAAGAAAGGATGATCATGTTACGAGTGTTACAGGTACCTATATGATAGGCATGAGTAACGAACTAATTTAGAAAATGAGACTCGAGTAGATGATAATAAGTAAGTTAAGTTATATTTACCTTTGAGATTTAAGCATGATGGTAAATGGTAAGATTGTTGTATATTTATTTATATGCAACTTACTAAGCTTTATGCTTACTCCCATTTCTTTCCCCCTTATTTCAGTATCGCCAAGCTAGCTTAAGGGTCCCATAAAGTCAGAGATATCGATCACACTATCAGCCGCAGCACTCGGTACAGTTTGATTTAGATTTTTGAAGGTGGCATGTATAGGGCTAGACTAGGATGTTGTATTAAGAGAATTATTCATGTATTTTGGCTCAAGTCAAAAGCCCTTCACTTTGTATTAAGCCTGGAATACTGGCTAGTATTCATTTTGATTAATGCATATAACATTCTTTCTATGGATGAATTGGTGTCCGTTGCGATGAAATTTGTATATTGACAGGATCTTGTGTAAGTTGTGCAAAATAGGTGACAAAATGGCTTGGGAAATAGCCTAGTTTGTCCACACGGGTAAGACACACGGGCGTGTGTCTAGGCCCTGCGTGACACACAGCTCTCACCCATGGGTGTGTGTCATAGTCGTGTGTCCCCTGCACTTAAAATTTTAAAGTTATTTTACTACATGGGCATGTGCCCATGCCGTGTCATAAAGTCAGTATGCATGTAGTGGTACACGGGTAAAAGACACGGCCGTGTGTCTCGGTCGTGTGATAGACACGGTTATAGGACACGAGTGTGTGCTTGGGCCGTGTGGTTTTGGTAGAATGCCCAGGTTTTCAGACACGAGTTCGGGACATGTGTAACTCCCCAAACCCGACCCAGACGTTATGGCTAGATCTGACGTGTCACATGGACTTACGACATAGTATGCATTCGCTGGTTTAAGTGATTGGGGTGGTCTTTGTAAAAACAACGATTGAATGAAAAGCTGGTTTATCAATCTTTAGGCTATCCATTTGTTGTGCTCGTTGAGTCTTGAAAACGTTCATTAATTTTGAAAACCCGTGCAGCCTAACACTAGTAGTTTCGTCATAGTATAAATATAATCAGAAAATAAAACCATAGCGGAAAAAAAGAAATTTAAATAGCGGCCTTATTACAACTTAAAACCTAAAATTAAATTAGAATATAAAAATAATAAAAATAAACTAACTTAGAAAAACCAACTTTGCAGATGATGTGGCCACTCCGAATCCCTCACAGCTCCAAGCCCACTATGGTTGGGGATTTCTTGCAGAGATGAAAATAAAGGGTGAGTTCGGTGAACTCAGTGTGTAACATAACCCAACCATAGCCCAAAACAGATCAAACCTCAGAGTCAAAATTATCTGGGCCTTGGCCCAGTACAGAAATCAGAATGAAACCCATAGGCCCACAGCAAATACAGAACAAATATATCATGAATGCAGAAATCCCAACTCAGATCCATCCGTAACACCCGCTTACCAGCCTTACACCATGTGGGGAGACTACTCGACCCACCCAACCGCTACACACCACAGAAATTGCAGCGAGGCTGCCAGATATTGTGACGAAGTCACCAGATACAGATATTGTGGCTAGGCCACCAGAACAGATATATATATGTGGCGAAGCCACCAGATTACAGCGAGGCTGCCAGATATTGTGACGAAGTCACCAGAACAAATATATGTAGCGAGGCCACCAAATTGCAGCGAGGCAGCCAGAACGCTTCCTCCATCAATATAAACCCATGTCCCATGCAACAGAAATAATATGTCATGGCATACGTATACAGAAACAGAACATCATGTTTTTCAGAAAAAATATAACCCTAGGGGTAAAATCCTAATTTTGCATGCATAAGGGTATTTCAGTAATTATTACCTATTGCTAAGGTTTCATGCTCATTCTAACATTTACCAAGTAATCAGAAGTACTTACCTCGTCTTTTTACCAAAGTGGGGGCCCATTGCCCGATTTCGGCCCATTAAGCCCAAAAATACCGTTGTGCATGAAAATGCACACTTTGCACTCCAATCATCCAAATGCACCATATTCATTAACAACTGTCTCATGAGCGTTCGCACACTCGCGAGTTCACAAAATATCAACGTTTCGGTATTTCAGGTTTTACCGATTCAGTCTAAGGGCGGGTGTCATTTACACACCTAGTTGATGACGATTGATGACAATATCTCCCACGCGATAATCCTGATAGGAGACTGGAGTTAATTCACGCTCTGAGCACTCTTAGCCGACGCCCAACCCCAACGTGTAACACCCCGAACCCGAGACCGACACCGGAGTCGGACACGAGATGTTAACAAACTTTGAAAAATTTTTCCAGACACTGCCCAGTCTGAGTACTAGTCGCTTCAAAAATCATATCTTGAGTTTCACAACTCAAAAATCAGTTTTGTGATTTTTCCCTGAAACTAGACTCATGTCCCCACCTATGGATTTTTTTCTAGAATTTTTGGTCAGGCCAATTAGTACAGTTTATTAGTCAAAGTCTCCCATGTTACAGGGGTCGACTACACTGACCTTTTCCCATTACGACTGGGATATCTCTCTGCACAGAGCTTCAATACTGATGCCGTTTGTTTCTATGGAAACTAGACTCAGAGAGGAATCCATACATATATGGTATGACCCCTAATTATCTCTGGTCAATTTATAGTGAATTTCCAAAGGCGGAACAGTGAATCCAGAAACTGTTCTGGCCCTGTTACACAAGAACCCGAATATCTCTTTCTGTACTGTTCCTATAATTGTTTCGTTACTTCCATATGAAAGTAGATTCATCAAGGTTCGATTACATAATTTATTCACTATTTAATTCCACTCCTACGAATTCTTGTGATTTTTCCAATCCACACCACTGCTGCTATCAGCTTCTGTTTTCAAAGTGAACCTTACCTAATTTGGGGTTTCATGGACCAACTAGGGCCTTGTCATACATAAGCCCACATATGATCATACTTAGCCATTCTAGTGGCTGATCATTTGCTCAACACTTCCATTCCAACATAGTTACATCATGAAACCATCTATACATTCATAAATACGAATGGTCTAATGCCATACTCCACTTCTACAAGCCATTTTCGCATGGCTGTACACTTATACATTTCATAAAGTACTCGAAAGACAACAATGGGTAGTCCTATACATGCCATATCAAAATTCAACCAAAATAGTACCCAAAAGAGCCTTTGATAGTGTGGGCGACTTCGACTTCAAGATCCCGAGTCCGATAGCTGGAGAACCAAAAATCTATAAAACAGAGGAGCAATGTAACGAGTAAGCAATTTATGCTTAGTAAGTTTGAGCAAGGAATTCCAGCATGCACAAAGAATAGCACACATTTAGCTAAACGGAATATTTCATAATACGCAATTTACCGATATCAAACTTGCTTCACAACATTAATAACCCTTATGTACATACACAATAAACTAACTTGGCCGAAGGCCGGTAGCTCGTTTATCAACTGAGCGAACATTTATTGTAAGGGCTCGATTAAATTCAACACATACGTAACATATCCCCATATTGGGATGTTTTTCGAGTATTCGCTGGAATTTTACAGCAAGCTCATTCATTACCAAATCACGTACCTTCGGGATTTAACCGGATATAGCTCCTCGTTCAAATGCCTTCGGGACATAGCCCGGTTTTAGTAACTCACACAATGCCTTCGGGACATAACCCGGATTTAACAACTCGCACGAATGCCTTCGGGACTTAACCCGGATTTAACAACTCGCACGAATGCCTTCGGGACTTAACCCGGATTTAATAACTCGCACGAATGCCTTCGGGACTTAACCCGGATTTAATAACTCGCATGAATGCCTTCGGGACTTAACCCGGATTTAGTATCTCGCACAAAGGCCTTCGGATCTTAATCCGGATATATTCACTTAGCACAAAGCCTTCGGGACTTAGCCCGGACAGCATTCAATTAATCATGCACATCTAACAATAATTCATAGCACATTCATATTTCATTTTCGTTTACGAAACTCAAACACAAGGCACATATTGTCCTTGCACATTCGGCTCAATAGCCACACATAGAGCATGATTTAATCACATCGAAATTTAAGATCTCTTACTCAAGAACTTACCTCGGGTGTTGTCGAACGATTCCGCTAGCTATTCAACCACTTTTTCCTTCCCTTTATCGGTTTTATTTCCCCTTTGCTCTTGAGCTTAATCAAACAAATAAATTGATTTCATCATTTTAGGCATCAAAAGATGAACACAAGGCACTTAGCCCATATTTATACATTAGACATTAAAGTCTCATACATGCAAAAATCATGCATCAACACAACATATTAGCTAATTTCTTTCCCCTTGGCCGAATATGCATGTCCATTTTTGGGGTCGATTTCAACACTTAATACACACATATACACACTAGTAAAGCATCCTCCCCCTTTTCATCGATTTAACACATGCATTGCTCATCAACATGCAAAGTTACATTCGGCCTTAGCACACATCTTGCTAGCCGATTCTTCTCCCTTTAGCAACCAATGCACATATGTGCTCACACAAAAATGCTAAAAAGGAGGTTCAAGAATCATCAAGCCATCATCACATGCATCATTAACAAGCTTCATATTTTGCATGCAATGGCATTAACACAACCTCCACCTAGGCCGAATCTTAACTTATCCTCATGCCTCATCACCACAACATCAAACACCAACCAAGAATGATGCATCCATGGTCAAGTGCCATTTCCATCACATAGCAAGATTTAGACCATGGGCTAGGTAGAACTCAAGCTAACAACTAAAACATGCATGCATCTCATGGAACATCATTAAACATACCTTGGCCTAGCTACATGCATGGCCGAATCTCTTCACCTTTCTTCTTCTTTCCTCCTTAAAATTTTTGGCCAAGGATGAACCAAAGGATGAGAAATTTTTTCTTTGTTTTTCTTTCTAATTTAGGCTAAAATGGAGGTGAGAAAGGATGAACACAAACTTTTCTCCTTTCTTCTCTTGAGCTCACGGCAATGGGGGGAACAAACACCACACACACATTTTTTTTTCTTTTGTTTTCCATTTCTTTATTACCCATACTCCTTATTTTATTCTTCCACTAACAAAACATGTTTCATGACATGTTTTGCCCATCCTTCCTTGTCATGGCCGGCCACTACTCATTAGGGGGGGAAATTTGACATGCAAGTCCCCCCTTTGTCCACATGCACTAGTAGGTCCTCACACATTGACCTATCACATTTTAGAATTTTCTCACATAAGTCCTATTGACTAAATTCACATGAAATCAACCCAATTGAAGCTTGAAATTTTCACACATTCATAATTACATATTCTACACAATAAGTATCACATTCAAACATTTCGGTGACTCGGTTTAGCGGTCCCGAAACCACTTCCCGACTAGGGTCAACTTTGGGCTGTCACAACTCTCCCCCACTTAAGAAATTTTCGTCCCCGAAAATCTTACCGGTAAATAGGTTTGGGTATCGTTCTTTCATCGAGCTCTCGGTCTCCCAAGTAGCTTCCTCGATCCCGAGTTTGAGCCATAACACCTTTACTAGCGGAACTCTTTTGTTTCGCAACTCCTTCACTTCACTAGCTAGGATACGCATCGGTTCTTCTTCATAGCTCATGTCGACTTGAATTTCAACCTCTGATGGGCTAATTATATGCGATGGATCAGATCGATAGCGTCGAAGCATCGAAACATGAAAGACATCATGAATCTTTTCAAGCTCCGGGGGCAAAATCAATGACAAGCTCATAATCTTTCAACAACTCAAGCCAACGTCTTTGTCGCAGATTCAAGTCTAGTTGAGTCATCAAATATTTGAGACTTTTGTGATCCGAAAATACATGGCACTTCTCACCAAACAGATAATGTCGCCATATTTTTAAAGCAAACACGATGGCAGCTAGTTCGAGATCATGGGTCGGATAATTCCTCTCGTGTGGCTTCAATTGTCTCGACGCATAGGCCACGACTCGACCTTCTTGCATCAATACGCGACCCAACCCAAGTAGGGATGCGTCACTATAAATGACAAACTCTTTACCTGATTCGGGTTGCACCAAAATTGGAGCTTCAGTCAAATGAGTTTTCAGTTGGTTGAAACTTTTCTGACATTTGTCCGTCCACTCGAACTTAACATCCTTTTGAAGTAGCTTCGTCATTGGTGTGGCTATCATCGAGAAACCTTTCACAAATCGTCGGTAATAACCGGCGAGCCCCAAAAAGCTCCGAACTTCAGTAATATTTCTCGGAGGTTTCCAGTCAAGTATGGCTGAAATTTTGTTCGGGTCAACTCGAATACCCGACGCGGATACCACATGACCCAAGAAGCTAACCTCTCTTAACCAGAACTCACACTTACTGAACTTAGCATATAACTGCTTATCCCGCAAAATTTGCAGCACTAGCCTCAGATGCTCAGCATGTTCGGTCTCATCTCTTGAATAGACCAAAATGTCATCAATGAACACAACTACGAACTGATCCGAATACGGTCTGAAGATCCGATTCATCAAATCCATAAATACCGCAGGGGCATTAGTGAGCCCAAACGGCATCACTAAGAATTCGTAGTGACCATATCTCGTTCTGAAGGCAGTTTTGGGAATATCTGGATCTCGAATTCGCAACTGATAATAGCCCGATCTCAAATCTATTTTTGAGAACACTGAGGCTCCCTTCAGTTGGTTGAACAAATCATCGATGCGCGGCAACGGATATTTGTTCTTTATCGTCACTTTATTCAGCTGACGATAGTCAATGCACAACCTCATGGTTCCGTCCTTCTTTTTCACGAACAATACTGGTGCACCCCAAGGTGAGAAACTTGGTCGAGCGAAACCTCTCTCCGTCAGTTCTTGCAACTGAGCTTTCAAATCCTTTAACTCGGTTGGTGCCATACGATACGGAGCTATCGAAATCGGCGTAGTCCCAGGTACAAGCTCAATACCAAACTCTACCTCCCGAACATGTGGTAAACCCGGTAATTCTTCCGGAAAAACATCCGGGTATTCACAAACCACCGGCACAGATTCGGGTTTCTTTTCTAATTCTTTGTCATCAAGCACATATGCAAGGTATGCTTCGCACCCTTTTCTTACATATTTCTGTGCCAACATTGCTGATATTACAGCTGGCATCCCCTCCAAGTCCTCAGACTCAATTCGGACTACTTCGTTATTTGCGCACCTCAAATCAATAGTCTTGCTCTTGCAATTCACAATCGCATCATGCGCAGTCAACCAATCCAACCCAAGGATAACATCAAATTCATCAAACGGCAAAAGCGTCAAGTCCGCTGGAAAATAGGAACCTCGAATTTTCCAGGGGACATTTCTTACACACTTTGTCGACAAGCACGTAACGACCCAAGGGATTTGACACCCGAATTACAAACTCAGTAGACTCAATAGATAAAGTCTTACTGGATGCTAAGGTTTCACATATGTAAGAATGGGTAGAACCGGGGTCAATCAAAGCAATTACATTAGTATCAAAGAGGGTGAATGTACCGGTAATAACATCAGGCGAAGAAGCATCCTCGCGGGCACGTATAGCATAAGCTCTAGCAGGCGCACGGGCTTCGGATCTGGTTATATCATCTCTAGATCCTCTCTGACCACCACCAGCATTGCCCATATTTCCAGATGGTCTACCTCGAGCAGTGGTAGCACCCGGTCTCCCACTCTGATTTGCATTCTGTCCCGACAACCTCGGGCAATCTTTAATGAAGTGGTCCACTGATCCGCATTTGTAACAGGAGCGGTCAGGAAATCTACAACTCCCCGAATGCCATTTACCGCAATATCGGCATTTCGTCCTGTCTCGACGTTCATTCCCAACACTGGCGACCGAAGTGCCTCGTGTACCCACAGGGGGTCGATCACGATCTCGTCCAAAAAGGCCCGAAGTGCCTCTAAACTGGCCTGCATCATCTCGAAATCTCTTCGATGTCTGTTGAAGAGACCTCCCCGAGGATGTTTTACGAAACTCTCCAGTTCCCTCATCAACTCTTTGCTTTTCTTTTCTAAGCTCTTCGGCTTTACAAGCTCGTTCAACAAGTACCACGAACTCTTGTATTTCAAGAACGCCAACGAACATTTTTATATCTTCATTCAGCCCATCCTCGAAGCGTTTACACATAACAGCTTCGGACGAAACACATTCCCGAGCGTATTTGCTAAGTCTAACAAATTTTCGCTCGTAATCAGTAACCGACATGGAGCCTTGCTTAAGCTCAAGAAATTCCTTCCGTTTTTGATCAACAAATCTCTGACTGATATACTTTTTCCGAAACTCAGTTTGGAAAAACTCCCAAGCTACTTGCTCTCGGGGCACAATAGAAGTCAAGAGTACTCCACCAATAGTAGGCAGAATCACGTAGCAAGGAGATAGCACACTTTAGGCATTCATCGGGTGTACAAGATAGCTCATCGAGTACCCGGATAGTGTTGTCCAGCCAAAATTCAGCTTGCTCGGCATCATCGCTATCCATAGCCTTAAATTCAGTAGCCCCATGTTTTCGGATTCTGTCAACTGGGGCTTATGTGACCTTATTTGGTCCGTTACCGGCGGTATTGTAGGTGCGGGGGTAGTATTTGTTCGGGAATGGAGGTTGTGGAACAGCCATATTAGTTCGAATGTATTGGTTAAACCAATCATTCATCACGCTATAGAATGCTTGTCTAGCTTCATCATTCTGATTACTAGCATTAGGTTGAGAGTTTGCCGGCACTGTCCCTTGTACGGGAGCAGGCGCTACACTCTCAAGATCATCAGCTACCTCTCGGTCACGATCGGGATCCATTACTATAAATAAACACATTTACAATTGTCGGAAATCACCACACTATCAAGTAATCACATAAAATGGCATGTATAGCTAGACCCAAAACATTACGGTAGTCCTAGAATCGACTAAACCGTAGCTCTGATACCAATAAAATGTAACACCCCGAACCCGAGACCGACACCGGAGTCGGACACGAGATGTTAACAAACTTTGAAAAATTTTTCCAGACACTGCCCAGTCTGAGTACTAGTCGCTTCAAAAATCATATCTTGAGTTTCACAACTCAAAAATCAGTTTTGTGATTTTTCCCTGAAACTAGACTCATGTCCCCACCTATGGATTTTTTTCTAGAATTTTTGGTCAGGCCAATTAGTACAGTTTATTAGTCAAAGTCTCCCATGTTACAGGGGTCGACTACACTGACCTTTTCCCATTACGACTGGGATATCTCTCTGCACAGAGCTTCAATACTGATGCCGTTTGTTTCTATGGAAACTAGACTCAGAGAGGAATCCATACATATATGGTATGACCCCTAATTATCTCTGGTCAATTTATAGTGAATTTCCAAAGGCGGAACAGTGAATCCAGAAACTGTTCTGGCCCTGTTACACAAGAACCCGAATATCTCTTTCTGTACTGTTCCTATAATTGTTTCGTTACTTCCATATGAAAGTAGATTCATCAAGGTTCGATTACATAATTTATTCACTATTTAATTCCACTCCTACGAATTCTTGTGATTTTTCCAATCCACACCACTGCTGCTATCAGCTTCTGTTTTCAAAGTGAACCTTACCTAATTTGGGGTTTCATGGACCAACTAGGGCCTTGTCATACATAAGCCCACATATGATCATACTTAGCCATTCTAGTGGCTGATCATTTGCTCAACACTTCCATTCCAACATAGTTACATCATGAAACCATCTATACATTCATAAATACGAATGGTCTAATGCCATACTCCACTTCTACAAGCCATTTTCGCATGGCTGTACACTTATACATTTCATAAAGTACTCGAAAGACAACAATGGGTAGTCCTATACATGCCATATCAAAATTCAACCAAAATAGTACCCAAAAGAGCCTTTGATAGTGTGGGCGACTTCGACTTCAAGATCCCGAGTCCGATAGCTGGAGAACCAAAAATCTATAAAACAGAGGAGCAATGTAACGAGTAAGCAATTTATGCTTAGTAAGTTTGAGCAAGGAATTCCAGCATGCACAAAGAATAGCACACATTTAGCTAAACGGAATATTTCATAATACGCAATTTACCGATATCAAACTTGCTTCACAACATTAATAACCCTTATGTACATACACAATAAACTAACTTGGCCGAAGGCCGGTAGCTCGTTTATCAACTGAGCGAACATTTATTGTAAGGGCTCGATTAAATTCAACACATACGTAACATATCCCCATATTGGGATGTTTTTCGAGTATTCGCTGGAATTTTACAGCAAGCTCATTCATTACCAAATCACGTACCTTCGGGATTTAACCGGATATAGCTCCTCATTCAAATGCCTTCGGGACATAGCCCGGTTTTAGTAACTCACACAATGCCTTCGGGACATAACCCGGATTTAACAACTCGCACGAATGCCTTCGGGACTTAACCCGGATTTAACAACTCACACGAATGCCTTCGGGACTTAACCCGGATTTAACAACTCGCACGAATGCCTTCGGGACTTAACCCGGATTTAATAACTCGCACGAATGCCTTCGGGACTTAACCCGGATTTAATAACTCGCACGAATGCCTTCGGGACTTAACCCGGATTTAGTATCTCGCACAAAGGCCTTCGGATCTTAATCCGGATATATTCACTTAGCACAAAGCCTTCGGGACTTAGCCCGGACAGCATTCAATTAATCATGCACATCTAACAATAATTCATAGCACATTCATATTTCATTTTCGTTTACGAAACTCAAACACAAGGCACATATTGTCCTTGCACATTCGGCTCAATAGCCACACATAGAGCATGATTTAATCACATCGAAATTTAAGATCTCTTACTCAAGAACTTACCTCGGGTGTTGTCGAACGATTCCGCTAGCTATTCAACCACTTTTTCCTTCCCTTTATCGGTTTTATTTCCCCTTTGCTCTTGAGCTTAATCAAACAAATAAATTGATTTCATCATTTTAGGCATCAAAAGATGAACACAAGGCACTTAGCCCATATTTATACATTAGACATTAAAGTCTCATACATGCAAAAATCATGCATCAACACAACATATTAGCTAATTTCTTTCCCCTTGGCCGAATATGCATGTCCATTTTTGGGGTCGATTTCAACACTTAATACACACATATACACACTAGTAAAGCATCCTCCCCCTTTTCATCGATTTAACACATGCATTGCTCATCAACATGCAAAGTTACATTCGGCCTTAGCACACATCTTGCTAGCCGATTCTTCTCCCTTTAGCAACCAATGCACATATGTGCTCACACAAAAATGCTAAAAAGGAGGTTCAAGAATCATCAAGCCATCATCACATGCATCATTAACAAGCTTCATATTTTGCATGCAATGGCATTAACACAACCTCCACCTAGGCCGAATCTTAACTTATCCTCATGCCTCATCACCACAACATCAAACACCAACCAAGAATGATGCATCCATGGTCAAGTGCCATTTCCATCACATAGCAAGATTTAGACCATGGGCTAGGTAGAACTCAAGCTAACAACTAAAACATGCATGCATCTCATGGAACATCATTAAACATACCTTGGCCTAGCTACATGCATGGCCGAATCTCTTCACCTTTCTTCTTCTTTCCTCAAAATTTTTGGCCAAGGATGAACCAAAGGATGAGAAATTTTTTTCTTTGTTTTTCTTTCTAATTTAGGCTAAAATGGAGGTGAGAAAGGATGAACACAAACTTTTCTCCTTTCTTCTCTTGAGCTCACGGCAATGGGGGGGACAAACACCACACACACATTTTTTTTTCTTTTGTTTTCCATTTCTTTATTACCCATACTCCTTATTTTATTCTTCCACTAACAAAACATGTTTCATGACATGTTTTGCCCATCCTTCCTTGTCATGGCCGGCCACTACTCATTAGGGGGGGAAATTTGACATGCAAGTCCCCCCTTTGTCCACATGCACTAGTAGGTCCTCACACATTGACCTATCACATTTTAGAATTTTCTCACATAAGTCCTATTGACTAAATTCACATGAAATCAACCCAATTGAAGCTTGAAATTTTCACACATTCATAATTACATATTCTACACAATAAGTATCACATTCAAACATTTCGGTGACTCGGTTTAGCGGTCCCGAAACCACTTCCCGACTAGGGTCAACTTTGGGCTGTCACACAACGAGCACACCATAAAGCGAAAGGGATCAGCCAAGAAAGGTACCTTTACTCTCCTCATGGTTCTCTCTCTATTTAATGCCAGCTTCGCATCCACTCTTATGTTAGCTTCCCGATGTGGGATCCTTCCATCACCAGAGTTTAAAACCACCACCAACCCTTGCCGTCCCAACATAGCAAAATAATCAACCTTTGCGTGCTGAGGGATTCGAACCAAAGTCCTCTCACATGCCAACTCACACCACCACCACTAGGCCATCAATTCATTTGTGTCATAAATCCAATAAATTAAACTTTAAAGCGCACCTACTTGCTTCCAGATTTATTGAAAAGAAAAATCAAAATATATTCCAAGAGCCAAGACTTGAACCTTGGACCCTTTGCTTCCTCTATGGCGTCACTTCCTTGTCCCCTAAGTGGCTCCATCTTGCCACTACACCACACTCCTTTTTGTGGCACAATTTCCCCAACAATATTCTTAAGGCCTACCTATTACACCTAGGGTTTGATTCACCTTAAACCAAAATTTTTGCTAGAGTCTAGATTTGAACCCAGGACTTCTCCAACACTTCTCAGCACACTTAACCACTAAAACAAACCTTCATTAACGAAATTTACATGCACAACAAAATATTATAAGCTACCTTCAACCGCTCCCATGCTCAAGGCCCAAAACTTCTAGGCCCAAATTTAGGGTGTTACAACTCTACCTCCTTGAAAGAAATTTCGTCCCCGAAATTTCCATCTAACAGGGTGGTCATGTAACATCTACCCCACTACGTTACTGTTGCGCACTCTGATCCTACTATCACTATCACACTTCAACTAGAACTTGAAACATCTCATACATACAACACTTATTCACTGAAGCAGACACATATTTATCACACATATATACAATTTCTATATCTAAACATCACATCCACATAAAATAAATACCAAATTTAAATTCAAACCAATATCTAAAGAGTCCACAATATTTCAATTTCTAAACAGACAAAAGTATTCAGAATACTTACAAATTCGACGCCGGAGACTCGGTGTGCCACACTTTTTAAGAGAAATACTTCAAACTGAGCACGTGGTTGAAAATAATTTTTTGAAATTCAACCTTTGAAAACCCAATCCACAGCCGAGTTGTTGCAACCCAGGCTCTGATACCATTAAATGTAACACCCCAAACCCAGCCCAGACGTTATTGCCAAATCTGACGTGTCACATGGACTTACGACTTAGTATGCATTCGCTGGTTTAAGTGATTGGGATGGTCTTTGTAAAAACAATGGTTGAATGAAAAGTCAGTTTATCAATCTTTAGGATATCCATTTGTTGTGCTTGTTGATTCTTGAAAACGTTCATTAATTTTGAAAACCCGCGTAGCCTAACACTAGCAGTTTCGTCATAGTATAAATATAATCAGAAAATAAAACCATAGCAGAAAAAAAAGAAATTTAAATAGAGGCCTTATTACAACTTAAAACCCAAAATTAAATCAGAATATAAAAATAATAAAAATAAACTAACTTAGAAAAACCAACTCTGCAGATGATGTGGCCACTCCAAATCCCTCACACCTCCAAGCCCACTATGGTTGGGGATTTCCTGCAGAGATGAAAATAAAGGGTAAGTTCGGTGAACTCAGTGTGTAACATAACCCAACCATAGCCTAAAGTAGATCAAACCTCAGAGCCAAACTTATCTGGGCCTTGGCCCAGTACAGAAATCAAAATGAAACCCATAGGCCCATAGCAGATACAGAACAAATATATCATGAATGCAGAAATCCCAACTCAGATCCATCCGTAACACCCTCGTACCAGCCTTACACCATGTGGGGAGACTACTCGACCCACCCAACTGCTACACACCACAGAAATTGCAGCGAGGCTGCCAGATATTGTGACGAAGTTAGCATATACAGATATTGTGGCTAGGCCACCAGAACATATATATATATGTGGCAAAGCCACCAGATTGCAGCGAGGCTGCCAGATATTGTGACGAAGTCACCTGAACAGATATATGTAGCGAGGCCACCAGATTGTAGCGATGCTGCCAGAACGCTTCCTCCATCAATATAAACCCATGTCCCATGCAACAGAAATAATATGTCATGGCATACGTATACAGAAACAAAACATCATGCTTTTCAGAAAAAATATAACCCTAGGGGTAAAATCCAAATTTTGCATGCATAAGGTTTTTTTAGTAATTATTACCTATTGCTAAGGTTTCATGCTCATTCTAACGTTTACCAAGTAATCAGAAGTACTTACCTCATCTTTTTACCAAAGTGGGTCCGTTGGCTCATTGGCCCGTTTTCGGCCCATTAAGCCCAAAAATACCATTGTGCCCGAAAATGCACACTCTACACTCTAATCATCCAAATACACCATATTCATTAACAACTGTCGTACAAGCGCTCGCACGCTCGCGAGTTCACAAAATACCAACGTTTTGGTATTTTAGCTTTTACCGATTTAGTCTAAGGGGGGTGTCGTTTACACACCTGGTTGATGATGATTGATGACGATATCTCCCACGCGATAATCCTAATAGGAGACTAGAATTAATCCGCACTCCGAGCACTCTTAGCCGACGCCCAACCCAAACGAGCACGACATAAAGCGAAAGGGATCAGCCAAGAAAGGTACCTTTATTCTCCTCATGGTTCTCTCTATTTAAAGCCAGCTTTGCATCCTCTCTTATGTTAGCTTTCCGATGTGGGATCCCTCCATCACCAGAGTTTAAAACCAACACCAACTCTTGCCGTCCCAACATAGCAAAATAATAAACGTTTGCGTTCTAAGGGATTCGAACCAAAGTCCTCTCACATGCCAACTCACGCCACCACCACTAGGCCATCAACTCATTTGTGTCATAAATCCAACACATTAAACTTTAAAGCGCACCTACTTGCTTCCAGATTTATTGAAAAGAAAAACCAAAATATATTGTAAGAGCCAAGAATTGAACCTTGGACCCTTTGCTTCCTCTATGGCGTCACTTCCTTGTCCCCTAAGTGGCGCAACCTTGCCACTACACCACACTCCTTTTAGTTAGAGTCCAGATTTGAACCCAGGACTTCTCCAACACTTCTCAGCACACTTAACCACTAAAACAAGCCTTCATTAACGAAATTTACATGCACAAAAAAATATTATAAGCTGCCTTCAACCGCTCCCATGCTCAAGGCCCAAAACTTCTAAGCCCAAATTCAGGGTGTTACAACATGGGCCTGTCCCTAGCACATGGTCGTGTGTTCTATATCCACACGGACGTGTAGAGTCTGGATGCATGAAACTTTTCTAAGGTTTCCATGAGTTCTTGGTTGGGTTCTAAACAACCCCAGATGTATGATTTGGGTGTCGTAAGCTCGTTTATGAGATAAATTGCATGTGGAAAGAGAAGTTTTTAAATTGTTTGAAATCTTTGTTGCCCGGTTTTGTATAGTTGGTTGAGTTAAGTCAGGTAACACCTTGAACCCTGTCCCGGCGTCAGATACGAGTGAGGGGTGTTAGAATGTGGCTCTTCAAAACAATAAAATTTTTTAAGTTATCTCAAAGTTCTGAAAGTTCCCAGTTTAGTCCCGAACCACCTTCAGTGTATGCTTTCGGCCTCGCAGGCCCTTATAAGGGACAATTTGCATGTGATTGAAAAGCTTTTTTTTTGAATAAAATTTTATGGCCCGATTTTGTATGAATGTTCATGTTAAGTCAGGTAATGCCTCGAACCCTGTCCCGGCATTAGCTACGGGTAAGGGGTGTTATAGGTTAGAAGACCTAGGTTGATTGAATTGGTATATCTATATGTGTTTGAAATGTGTTTAGGTTCATTTAATGAATGCACAAATGATGTAGTTTTTTGGGCAAGGTTTGGTCATAAAATGCCTTGTTTTAGGTTCTAATTACGGACCACACAGCCTGGGACACGGGTTATTACATGGCCTAGTTATATGCCCTGTGTCGCTTATTATTTCAGGTGAGTATCACACGGTCTAAGAAATGTCCGTGTCTATCAAGTCAATGAGTTACACAGTCTGCAACACAGCCATGTGACTTAAGTCAATGAGATAAATGGTTTAAGACACAAGCTGGGACATGACCGTGTGTCCCATTGATTGAATACTACACAGTTTGTGTTATGTCATACGGCCCAGCCAAATGTCCGTGTGACCCCTATTTTCAAATTTCCAAGTTTTTCTCAAATTTTTTTGCATTATTTTAAATTAGTCCCAGATTGATCTTGAACTATTTTTAGAGCCTCGAGGGTTTGATTTAAGTCTCAAATGTGTATGTTTGCTACGTTTGTAATGAGTTTTAAGTAATTAAAATTAAATAGCATTATTAATCTGTTTTGATGTTATTTGTTCTGATATGTACGGTAATGTTTCGTAACCCTAGTCCAACGATGGAAACGAGTTAAGAGTGCTATAGTTGCAAGCCACAGAAATGTTTTCTTTAATTTGTAATAGATGGATGGAAAATAATCTCTACTTTATCTTGTACTTTTTCTTTCAAATTCTATGTAATATTTTCCAGACTTTATTAATGAAAATATATTTTGTCCCTCCTCTGTATAACATCCTGCCCAGCAAAACCTTAGAATTCAGGTGTTGTTTTAGAGGTGTGAATTTTGGAATGAGGTTTGAAATAGGTAAAGTGATGGATTCATTTAAGAAATAGAAGTTCACAAGTAGGCCTTGTTCGAGTATGCCCAAAGACCTATATGATATGATTGTAATCGTATACTTGTTTTAATTTATTTATTAATATAAGGTATTGTCATTATTATTTCAATTTATTTTTCTGTATATATAAATAAACTAAAATGTAATAAAGTCCTAAGAAAATATGATTATTCTTAAAAAGGTCCTTAGTCAAGTATTATTATGGGCTTGGACAACAATAATTCATTGAGACTAATGTGTAGTTGATTGATGAAAAAGAATTGTCATTGACATAGGGATGTCAAAATCAATACATGAGTATGTGTTAGAGAAAAAAATATTAGATTGACCCGCTATGAGTATGTTTATTGGATTATTATGTAATAGTCACAATATTACTCATAGTGATAACTATGTATATAATCCTCAGACTTGAGATCATCATTGTCTTAGCATCATGAGTTGTATATTTTGATACAGTCAAAATGTCTACAGTAATAGGTTGTACTATAAAGATTGATGTTGGATACCACAATCCATGTAGTGGGATATCGTTGATCGAGATAGCATTTATCCTTCCTACATAATAGGAGCAATATCTTAGGTCTCTTGATGGAGTGAGACTATAAATGCATGACCATGCTCGAATAAGTTGATATGAGATATCACACTTATTTGTTTAATGTAGTTTATTCAAAAAATCAAGAAATATGAGATTGGACTATACAAGTGTGACTATTCCATGACTTGTGTCTAATCTAGATATTAAGGATAAAATGATATAATCTGTGACAGCCCTAATTCGACCTAGTCGGAATGTGGTTTCGGGACCACAAAACCGAGTCATAAAATTTAGTTAAAATTTATTTGCATATCTTATATGTGTGATAGTACTTGTACAAAAATTTGATGTTTTAATTTTATATTAGGAATGTGAATTTTGTTTGAAAGGATCTAGTTGAAAGACTTGGAAAATTATGATAGGTAAATAAGTAAGGACCAAATAGTATTAAAGTGGGAAAGTGTTGTCCTTGCATGTCAAATTAGCCAAACTAAAGCATAGTGGCCGGCCATGCTATGGGTGGAAACATGTCTCCAACATGTTATGCTACTGATGTATGTTAAGAAAAATAAAATAATGAGCATGGTGATTAAATAATGAAAGGAAGGGTGATGAAAAAAAAAATAATATGGTCTCATTCATACCCCTTGTTGCCGTGAATTGAAGAAAGAAAACAAAAAAAAAAGTGTTCATTCTTGAACATCCTTGGCCGAATAGAGGAAAGAAAGGAAGGGGAAAAGCTTGAGAAAATCGGCTATGGTGGTTTGCTAGACTAAGGTATGTTTGATGTTGTCCTTGAGATGCATGCATGTTTTAGTAATTGACTTGAGTTCTAAATAGCCCATGTTCAAATCTTGAATCTTGTTGGTAACATGAGCAATCGGTCATGAGAAAGTGTTCAAGAAATGGTTGTTGTTCATGTTATTTGGATGAGAAATGGTGAGTTTTGTTGTTTCATGTTAAAGTTAGGTGAATGATGATAGAGGAGTGTTTGAACTATAAAAAGAATCGGGTACCTTGTTATGAGCTAGGGCCGAATGTGAGTTTGGTTGTGTTTGAATATTACATGCTTGGTAGAATGGTGGATGAAGGTGCCGAATGTATGTTGGATTGATAGAGTCTCCAAATTGATTTTATGTGTGTATGCATGACCGAATATACGTGGTCACATGAGTAAGGAAATGAGTTATTTGATATGTGGTAAAAGTTAAGTACTAAATCGAAGGTTGCTAAAATTGCCATTTCTTTAGCCGAATATGTGTTTGATCAATGAAGGAATTGTTGAAGAATATAGGTGAACTTGGTGAGAGTATTCGGCTTAGTGTATAAATGATATAAAGATTTTAGGAAATTGTTTTGGTTAGGTGTATGTATGATTAAGTATATTCGGCAATATACTTAAAGTGGGTACATGATATTACATTATAATTATTGAGCTTAAGTATATGGATATGTGTATATGTGGTCATATAATGACATTTTGGTTTGAAAATTTAATGATATGTGATTGCCGAATGTGATAAATAAATTCATGTTATTGGGTTAAATATTGAATACTCTTATTTGTATTATTTAAGCTCAAGAACCTAAAGGAGAGGCGTCCAACAAGGGGAAATCGAAGGTCATCGAGTAGCTGACTCGGAATTATTTTACCCAACATAAAGTAAGTCATTAAGCATATAGTTGGTATTAATTCAAATGGTCATAACGTTTATGTAATGATGCTGAATGGAATGAATAAATATATATATATGCAAGTACGTATGTGATGATGAAAGTGTTGAATGAAAGAAAAGAGGTGAGATGTTTTGAGTTGTTGATCTCGGCACTAAATGTGCGGGTATAAACAATTATGACCATGAGATTGGCGCTATGTGTGCGGGTTTAAATTGTGCAGCACTAAGTGTGCGAATTGACTATGTAGCACTAAGTGTGCGAGTTTGATTATGTAGCACTAAGTGTGCGAGTTTGACTATGTAGCACTAAGTGTGCGAGTTTGATTATGTAGCACTAGGTGTGCGAGCTGATTATATAGCACTGAGTGTGCGGACTTAATATGTTCTTGAATCATTATGGACACTAAGTGTGCGACGCTATTGAGTCGATCACGGACGCGGATCGGGTAAGTATCTTGAGCTCATGGCTAATAGGTGCTATGTCTATATTTGGAGTTGAGCTTGGTAAGTTTGAACCCATGTGACGAATATACTTGAAGTCACGTACATAAGATTTATGTGGAATGGGTGAAAGGCCGTTTAGTTGTATGATTGTAACGAAAATAAAATGATTTATGAAATGCCTCGAATATCCTATGATGAGTATATGGAATGTGAATGCATGATTGGTATGATGATTGAAACGATAGGTCGGAGGAACTATGGTATGGTTCGGTATGGATGGAGTAACTAGCCTCGTTCCATTTTGTTTCCTCTTGTGATAATGTTATTAATGGATGGTAGTGTATTGCTTATGACTTACTGAGTTATAAACTCACTCGGTGTTTCCTTGTCACCCATACTAGGTTTCTTGGACTCGTCTCTTTTTGCGTGGTCGGGCCGTCATCGAAGTCATCACACCGGATAGCAAGTTTTGGTACTTTCTTCTTAGTTGGCTTAGGAGAACATTTCGGCATGTATAGGCTATTATGTTTGTGTTTGAACTTTGGTATGTAATCTTTTAGCCATGCGAAAATGGCATAAATGTTCGGTTGGTTTGGATTCATACGTTAGGTCGCAAATCTTGATAATTCGACCTTTTTATGCCATACGTCATGGTTGATTATTTTGGTGTTAAAATTCATGATATGGCAATAGTGTAGTAGGGGGAAGTTTGACAATGATTAGCCTTTGGCATGGTTAGTCATGATCATAATTTGTGATATGCATGATGAATTATTAGTTAGATCAAGGAGTAAACACGAAGTGGGCATAGTTGCTTTCGTAACAGATGCTGGCAGCAGCAGTGACATGAGATTGAAAAATCACTAAAAATAGTAGGAGTGGAATTAATTGATGAATAAATTATGTAATCGAAGTTCGATAAGTCTATTTTCATATAGAAGTAACGAAAAGATCATATGGATAGTATGTTAAGAGATAATCAGGTTCTCGTGGGACAGGGCCAGAACGGTTTCTGGATTCTCTGCTCCGACTTTGGAAATTCATTATAAATTACCAGAAATAATTAGGAGTCATACCATATATGTATAGATTCCTCTCTGAGTCTAGTTTCTATAGAAACAAACGGCATCAGTATTGAAGCTTGTACAGGGAGATATACAGGTCGTAATGCGCAAAGGTCAGCGTAGTCGACCCAGTAACATGGGAGACTTTGACTAATAAACTGTACTAATTGCCCAACCAAAAATTCTAGAAAAAAATATTAGATGGAATATGAGTCTAGTTTCATGGAAAATTCACGGAACTAGATTTCGAATTCCAGAGCTCAAGATATATTTTTAAAGCGACTAGTACGCAGATTGACAGCTTGTCTAGAAAATTTTAATAAGTGGTTTAAGTCTGTTAACACTCGTGTTCGACTCCGGCACGGTCTCGGTTCGGGGTGTTACACTTGATTGGTATCAGAGCTATGGTTTAGTCGGTTCTAGGACTACCATAGCGCGTATGAGTCTAGCTATACATGCTTTTAATGTTTAAATGTTTATATGTGTGTTTATGACTTCTTCGTGACGTTAATTTTTTGTTTTATTGTAATAGGAGGTCGCCTTCTAGAAGAACCTCGTAGCGAACCAATCCGGCTGTCCAACAATTCCGAATTTGAATAATCCCACCCCCGGAGCCAGTAATGCCATCAGTTACTGATCCTGTGAGGCTGAGTAAGCCACCTGTAGACTTGATTAGAGCGCGGGCTGAGGAGTTCAGGGCCATAGTTACTGATGATGCTGAAAGGGCCGAGTTCTTGGCTTGATAACACATTCGGGTGTTTGTGAACTGTCAGGCCACACGATGAATGTCTAAATTGTGCTATATCCTTGTTTCGACTCGCCTACTAATTGGTGGACGACCACTGATTTCCATAGTCCGTCACATAGAGTAATTGGGACTTCTTCAACGGTAATTTTCGAAAGAAATATATTAGTCAACGGTCATTGATCCAAAGAGCGTAATGGAATTCTTGGAACTTCAAGCAAGGCCGTATACGATATACTGATACGAACATGAATTCGTAGAGAACTCGAGTATATTGTCCGGGGTTCATGT